>NW_015167588.1:98011-104713 GCF_001447785.1 Gekko japonicus | reverse complement strand
GGATAGCTTCGATTTTTTATTGGTTGAGAACGCACTTGAAGCCTACAGGTCTAATTCCATCTTTACTAGCTGCCACTCCATATCCTGATTGGTCCTCTAAAATTTTAGCCAAACTTGGATCAATTGGGCTTTACCCTGCAAGTCTTTTGGAGCAAGGATTGACTAAAGCTAAAACTATAGTAACCCAACGCCTAATAGATATAGAGGCTCAGACAGAAGAAGCGCTCTTACCTTCAAGATATGGAGTCTTAAAATCCTGGATAGGTTTTGCTCCCACTCCATATCTTTCTAACATCACATATGACGGCTATAGATGGGCTTTTTCTAGAGCACGTTTTGATGCCCTACCCTCTCATTTGTTACAAGGAAGGTTTTTGCGTTGGCCTATCTCCCAAAGATGCTACCCTTGTACAAATCTTGATATAGAGTCGGTATCACATATTTTGTTGCATTGTAATTTTTATGCTAGGGAGAGACAGCTGTTAATTTTCCCATTGTTGTCCAAATTTAAGCCCTTGGATGTCCAGTTGAAATTTGCGGAATTGAGGATTTTAATTTTTTTGTTGGAAGACCGGAAAGAGAGGATATCTTTAGCTGTGGCAAAATTTTGCTTCCTGGCCCTTAAAAAGAGGAAGCTTGTACCTTAGATAGCGAGTTGATGACAAATTAGCGTTGTTTTTGTTTTGTTTTAATGAGATATTGTACTCATTTTAAAGTTCTTTTATATATCCATTTGAATTTTATGTATTTATAGTGTATCTTATATTATTATTCCTCTTGGTAATGTTCTATATTGGCTGGTCGCTTGACCGTACTAATAAACTTGACTTGACTTGAAAGATGCCTCCCTCCCCCTTTTTTGCTTTCCCAGCCCGCCTGCCAAGGCGGGGTGTGGGGGAAGTGAAGAGAGAAGGGGTTTAAAGTTTAAACCCCTTCTCTCTGGCGTCACGCCACAGTGGCGGTGCAATCTTCACATTATATTCTATGGGGCCATGGAATATAATGGGAAGATTGTGCCACAACAGCGCCGCGACTCTAGAGAGAAGCTGGGGGGCGGGGAGCTGGGGACGGGGCTTGTGCTTGCTCCTTGGCTGCCGGAGCAGTGTTCCGGCACGCTCCGGCACCAAATGACCCCTGGTGCTGCCTATTTGGATGGAACCTCGCCATGTCCCATTTGTGCTTTGAGCAAAGATTGATGCTGAACTTGATCATCTGTTGGAGCAAGACATATTAGAGCCAGTGAAGGCTAATGGGGACATCCGTATTTGTGGTGACTACAAGTGCACCATAAATAAAGCCTTGCAACAGCATCCATATCCAATTTCAGTGGTGAGTCATCTCCTGGCTTCCCTATCAGAGGGGAGAGTTTTTGCTAAACTGGATTTGGCACAAGCCTATCAGCAGTTGCCAGTGGATGATACCATGGCTGATGCCCAAACCTTCACTACTTGTCATGGGGCTTTTAAAGTAAAGTGCCTTCAGTTTGGGCTTGTGTGGCTCCTAGTATTTTTCAGAATCTCATAGAGGACATCCCTAAGGGAATTCCTGGGGTGGTACCATATTTTCATGATGTCCT
This sequence comes from Gekko japonicus, assembly GCF_001447785.1. Taxonomy (NCBI): domain Eukaryota; kingdom Metazoa; phylum Chordata; class Lepidosauria; order Squamata; family Gekkonidae; genus Gekko; species Gekko japonicus. The sequence continues at coordinate 103,137 of NW_015167588.1, read as the reverse complement.
TATTGCAAGTGCATTAATTGAAGAACTTGCAACATGGTTACTTGAGATGTTGCATCGTTTTGTGGATATTGGTCTATGTGTTAAGCTTAGGAAGTCTGTACTTGATGTGTCTCAAATGGAATTCCTTGGCTATGATGCAGCTACTCCAGCTAAGGTTAAAGTAATCCGCAATGCCACAGTGCCACAGACTAAGCAGGAGCTTCGAGCATTTTGGGGACTTATGAATATCTATCATACGTTCTTGCAGCGTAAGGCAACAGTAGCAGAACCCTTACATCACCTTCTGGATAAGCAGGCTAAGTGGCAATGGACCATCGAGCATGATAAACTTTTCGTGATGTGAAAAGTTTGTTATCCTCGGATAGTGTTTTGGTCTGTTATGATGAACGAAAGCCACTAATTCTTACATATGATGCTTCCTCATATGGTATTGAGTCTGTTGCATTCTACTTTAGAACAAGGACTCCAACTTAATGAAATTATACACAAATTGCTCTTGCAATCATAGTGAGTGTGAAAAAATTCCATGATTATGTCTACGGTCAACCGTTCATCATCGTTACTGACCATGAACTATTGTTTGGACTGTTTGCCCCAATTGACAGACTAGATATTGTCTCTGCAAATGCTTCGGTGGGCAATTTTTTTGAATGCTTATGATTACACCCTGTTGCATAGGCCAGGTACAGGTATTGCCCATGTTGATACCTTGCACCGTTTTCCTTTTGTATCGGTTGAGGTGGATTCTCCTCCTCCTTTGGAGGTTCTGTTTTTAGAGTCCTTACCTGATGTATAACTGATATTGCAACTAAGTCATCTAAGGACCAAGTTCTTGCTCATGTTCTCAACTGGGTGTGGAGGGGGTGGCCAGTAGGGAAGTTCAAGGAGAAATTTGTGCTATTTGTGGTGAGACAACATGAATTATCAGTTCCCAAAGGCTGCCTCCTTTGGGAAAATAGAGTTGTCATTCCTACAGCCTTGAGGCATCATGTGTTGGAGGTGCTACACATTGGGTACCCTGGCATTGTGTGGATGAGGGCTCTTGCACGTAGTTATGTGTGGTGGCCCAAATTGGATAGTGAGGTGGAAGAGTGGATCAAGAACTGCAATGAGTGTTAGGCCTCAGGGCCAGCTCCACCAAATGCTCCAGTGCATCCGTGGGAGTCAACAAACACTCCATGGTCATGGCTTAATATTGATTTCGCTGGTCGAGTTCAGGGCCAGAGTTTTCTGATAGTGATTGATACGTATTCCAAATGGTTGGAAGTTATTCCTGTTTCATCGATGAAGTCCCATGTTGTTATTAAAGCATTACATTGACTCTTTAACACAGGGATTGCCAGATGGTGTTGTCTCTGATAATTTCATCCACCTTGCCTGGCCCGTGTTAAATTACCGTGCCTCTTATACGCAGATGATACTACCCTTTTGTGAGATCTGAAGTTGACCTACACAGGCGCATAGGTTCCTTCTTGGAATACTGTTCCAGAAAGGGCTTATTTTCTAAGTCTAAGATTCTTTTAGTAAAAAACCCTGAAGATAAAGAAGTATAAGTGGTCGGTAGCAGGTCAACCTATGGAGCAAGTAGAGCATTTTAAATATTTAGGAATCCTCTTTCAAGCAAATCTTTCCTGGAAAGTGCACTTAAACTCTACCAATAGAGCTGCTATGAGTACTGGGAAGGCCATCTCAAGATTTTATTATTTCACAGGTGGCCAGTATGTTCCTGCAGCAGTCAAAGTATCCAGTGCTAAGTTGCTGGGCAAATGCTGTATACCGCTGGGGTCTGGATCAGTGCAATAACAGACAATATCAACAGACCTCTATTAAGATTCCTACACAATATTCTGGGAACACCTCAATGTGTGTCTGGAATAGCCCTGAGAGCTGAAGTTGGGGAAATGTCTTACGAAGCAAAGGCCTGGGGAAGAGCACTCAATTTTAAAATTAGGACTCTAAAATCAAACCCAGATCTAAACCTCCTCAGACTAGTTAAGCTGGACCATCACACAAGTGATTGGGACAGATTACTGAACCATAAACTATGATGTCTGGGTATCACCCATGACATGATAGAAGTCACAAGTAGACAAGAACTGTCACAGCTCATTAGAAGACATTTGAGAGACTTTGACTACGAGAGCACATTGATTAGAGCCTGCAGAGTATGCTCAACCTTTTCAGTAGGCATTCAGCCTCCAACAACAATGCCAAACTACTTATCTGAAATAATCTTCCAAAGTATAGAAGTGCGTTCATGCTAGCGTGCCTGAATGCCCTACCTTCAGCTGTGATGTCAGGAAGATTTTATAGGATTTCATACTCAGATCGACTCTGTAATTGTAGCAGCAGTAAATTGTCTCTGTGGATCATATTTTCCTTGATTGTCTCAAATTTTCAACTCTAAGAGAAGAACTGATCTCTCCTTTATTTAATCAGGACTTCCTCTCTGCAGAAGCAAAATCATCATGGTTACTTAGAGATGAAAACAAACTAACTAACCTGCATGTGGCAAAATTTCTAGCAGATGTTCTCAAAGCACATGACAAATTTCGCAATGTTGTTGTTCAGTCGCACACTCGAGTCCAACTCTTTGCAACCCCATGGACCACATCATGCCAGGCCCTCCGGTCTTCCGCCATCCTCTGAAGTTTGCTCAATTTCATGTTCGTTGCAACTATGACACTTTCTAACCATCTCATCCTTTGCCGTCCCCGTCTTCTTTTACCTTCAGTCTTCTCCAGTCAGTGCTCCCTTCTCATTTGGTGGCCAAAGTATTTGAGCTTCAGCTTCAGTATCTGGTCTTCCAGGGAACAGTCAGGGTTGATTTCTTTTAGGATTGACTGATTTGATCTCCTTGCAGTCCGAGGGACTCTGTCTGGACCAAAGACAAACACTCTCCCGTTCTCAGGTGCTGAGCTCACAGCCACCTGGGGCCTTGGGATCCTCACTGGGTCTTGGTCCTTTTCTGAGGCTCTTTTACATCTGATTGTTTAACCATATGGACTTTTCTTGGCAGGGTGATGTCTCTACTTTTTATTTTGCCTTCCTCCCAAGGAGCAGGCATCTTTTAATTTCATGGCTGCAGTCACCGTCTGCAGTGATCTTGGATCCCAGGAACGTAAATTCTGTCACTGCTTCCACGACTTCCCCTTCTATTTGCCAAGGAGTGATGGGGCCAGATGTCATGATCTTAGGTTTTTTGATGTTGAGTTTCAAGCCAACTTTTGCACTCTCCTCTTTCACCATTAGCAAAAGTCTCTTTAGGTCCTCTTCACTTTCTGCCATTAGAGTGGTATAGTCTGCATATCTGAGGTTGTTCATGTTTTTCCTAGCAATCTTAATTCCAGCTTGTGATTCATCCAGCCCAGCATTTCGCATGATGTACTCTGCAGATAAATTAAACAAGCAGGGTGACAATATACATCCTTATCGTACTTCATTTCCTATGCTAAACCTGTCAGTTGTTCCATATCCGGTTCTAACTGTTGCTTCTTGACCTTTATACAGGTTTCTCAGGAGACATGTTAGGTGGTCTGGTACTCCCATCTCTTTAAGACTTGCCACAGTTTGTTGTGATCCACACAAAGGCTTTAGCGTATTCAGTGAAGCAGAAGTAGATGTTTTTCTGGTACTCCTTTGCATTCTCCATAATCCAGTGAATGTTCGCAGTTTGATCTCTAGTTCCTCTGCCTTTTTGAAACCCAGCTTGTACTTCTGGCAGTTCTCTGTTCGCATACTGCCGAAGCCTAGCTTGTAGGATTTTGCTAGCTTGTGAAATGAGTGCAATTATGCGATAGTTTGAAAATTCCTTGGCATTGCCCTTCTTTGGGATTGGAATGTAAACTGACCTTTTCCAATCTTGTGGTAACTGTTGTGTTTTCCAAATTTGCTGGCATATTGACTGCAGCACTTTAACAGCATCATCTTTTAAGATTTTGAATAGCTCAGCTGGGATACCATCACCTCCACTAGCGTTGTTGTTAATAATGCTTTCTAAGACCCATTTGACTTCGCACTCCAGGATGTCTGACTCAAGGTCAGTGATCATACCATCATGGTTGTCAAGGACATTGAGGTCCTTTTTGTATAGTTCTGTGTATTTTTGCCATCTTTTCCTAATCTCTTCTGCTTCTGTTAGGTCCCTATCATTTTTGTCCTTTATCATGGCCAGCTTTGCACAGAACGTTCCCTTGATCTCTCCAGTTTTCTTGAAGAGATCTCTAGTCCTTCCCATTCTATTGTTTTCCTCTATTACTTTGCACTGTTCATTCAGGAAGGCCTCCTTATCTCTCCTTGCTATTCTCTGGAAATCTGCATTCAGTTGGGTAAATCTTTCCTTTTCACCTTTGACTTTTGCTTTCCTTCTTTTCTCTGCCTCATCAGAGTAAAGCCTCATCAGACAGCCACTTTGGTTTCTTGCATTTCTTTTTCTTTGAGATGGTGCTGATTGCTGCCTTCTGTACCATGTCACAAACCTCCATCCATAGTTCTTCAGGCACTCTGTTTATCAAAGCTAGTCCCTTAAACCTATTCTTCACCCCCACTGTATATTCATAAGAGATGTGATCTAGGTCAAATCTTAATGGCCTAGTGGTTTTCCCAACTTTCTTCAGTTTAAGCCTGAATTTTGCAATGAGTAGCTCATGATCTGAGCCACAGTCACCTCCCGGGCTTTTTTTTTACTGACTGTATAGAGCTTCTCCATCTTTGACTACAAATGACATAATCAGTCTGATTTCAGTGTTGCCCATCTGGTGATGTCCATGTGTAGAGTTGCCTCTTAGGCTTTTGGAAGAGGGTGTTTGCTATGACCAGCAAACTTTTGCAATAGGAACCTTTAAATTCTTCCATGTTTTCCTGTGAAACAAGGTTTGTTGTGGGATGAGGGTTTGCTGTTTATTACTCCGGTTGCAAAAACAGTAAAGACAATAATAATGATAATGGTGGCCAGTTTACATCAGAGGAATTTCACACATTCCTCGCTAATGGCTTAATCGATTACATTGCTTTAGCTCCTTTTCACCCAGCAACGAATGGGCAGGCTGAGAGAATGGATGCATTAAAATAATTTGTTGAGGGTGACTGGGATCATCACCCAGCAAGTTTTCTTTTGACACAACATG
>NW_015167588.1:78869-97962 GCF_001447785.1 Gekko japonicus | reverse complement strand
AAAATGAACAGACAGATGACAACTATTTTAGATTGTCTGAACCCCAATCTAACTGAAGATCGACCAAATAATGGGGTTGGAGTTCAAAGGCCTATCCGCACATTTGCCCCACATGATCCTGTCTAAGTCAGGAATTATGGTTCCAGTTCAGCATGGATCCCTGCTATTGTGACGCAAGCTAAAGGGCCATTATCCTATTAGAGAACCAGACGGTCTTGTGCTAGGTTGACATGTGGACCAGATAGAGGAACACGTGCCTGGGTCATCCCTTCTGCTCAGGAACCTGTACAAGGACATGTTGATATGAACTTCAAAATGAGCTAGAGGCTACTGAAACATCAGAGGTCACATTGTTACCTAAATAATAATCTTACCTAAATAATGTTACCTAAATAATACATGGGGTCGTTGTCTGGTGTGCCAATGCCCAGTAAGGAACACACATAGGTGAGATTCCAGAATCAGCTCTTTATTGCAACAAAGGTAACAAGACCTCAAGGAGTTCTGTTTAGACAGTGGCAGTGTCTCTTTTTTATAATACTTCTTGGACATGCGCAGATGTCTTACAGGTTCCAAAACTTAAACTTCCTTTATAGCTGTATAAGCAGAGGTCATTTTGGGGGGGATCGCGGGGGATCGCAGTTCCCCCGGATGAGGTACGGGGGCGGGGCACATGACGAAGCCCCGCCCCCTGCTTCCGGCCACCCCGCCTCCGGCCCTCATTCAGCCAGGAGGAGGCAAGAGAAGAGGGAGGGTAAGTTGCTTCCTCCCTGCCTCTCCCCATCCCTGCCTGCCTGGGACCAGGGAGGGCCTTCGCGGGGCTTCCTTGCACTCCTGCCGGCCTTGCATGTCCACCGCCGGGCCCCTCATGGGGCTTGGCAGTGGAGCTGCAAGGCCGGCGGTGGCGGCCGGGACCGTTGGGGGCAGCGTGTGTGGCCTTATGACACACTTTCGGTGATTCTGGGACCCGAGGCAGTGGAGGAGCATTTTCCCCTCCGCCAGCCTGCTCGTCCCCGCCTTGGAAGCCGCCTTGGCGGACTTCTCCAGAGGCCCCGAGGGAGGCGTTGTGCAGCCGGTGTTCACCGTGGTCCCCATCCAGAAGTACAGCAAGTGAGAGCCGGGGTGGGGGCGGCGAGGAAAGGGTGGGCAGCCTCGTCCCGAGGGGTTTTTTTTTAATGCGGCTGGGCAGGGTTGCCAACTTCTTCCACTGGCCTCGGCTCCTGTGCATTTTTAAAGAAAATCTGCAGAGATTTTCTTGCTGACTTCTGACCTGGTGCAACCACGCTCCCCAAAATAAAGACTAGACAGATTTTGTTAGTTGGCACACCTGTTTTTTGGAGGGCTCCTCCTCCTCCTCTCTCTCCGCTTCCCTACGTATTATTATTTTTTGGGAAGGCTCCTGTGCCTTGGAAGGTCATGACTGACCGGCAGGAATTCAGGAGAGCCGTTTCTTCACATCTCACCGCTTGGGTTCCTGCAGCTGTTAAAGGAGCAGGCACCTTGCTAGGAAAAGCTGTTGGTGGTTTCTCCATACTCCACTCATGGGTTACCCTTTGCTGATAAGAACTGGGGCATATCTGTTTAGTGGTTCACAGCTCTTTTTACTTTCGGTGATGTCAGGGGGTGTGGCCTTATGACACACTTCCGGTGATGTCAGGGGGTGTGGCATATGCTAATGAGTTATGCTAATGAGTTCCCCTAGCTCTTTTTCTACGAAACAACCCCTGTGTATAAGTACATTTTGCCAAGCATATAAGTTTTTCTGCCCATATTTAATCCTCTTTCCTGTTTTTAACTTGCTGTCCAGCTGAATCAGTTACATTTGAGAACTCTACCCACCTTTACCACATCCTGTTCTCTAGCACACTCTTGCTTTATGACATTAGCTAAACACTTGCTTTGTGCTGTTGGCTAAGCTATGCTGCTGGTGACTAACTTCCCCTTTTGACATTTGCTTGCTAAAGCCTTTGTAAAACTATAATGAGAGCAGAAATAATACTATAATTTTATTTTAACATGGATTTGCTCATAAATCCCCCCATGATGCAATATCTGTCACAGCTGTGTCACAGTATTAGCATCATTTTGTACTTCAGCCTGCATTCGCAAAGCCTTGTAATAATGCTGTGCTGTAGGTCCTTTTATTTACTTATTGGAAATTATTGGCTTTATTAATGAGTACAAAGTCTTATGGGGAATATATAGATCTTTTTCTGTTGCAAAATTGATATTCCCAATCTGAAGTCCGATTCCCATACACCATTGCGCTTTGGTAGTGTTTGCACCCAGAATTTTCTGCCAAGATAACAGAGTCCCTTCACCAGAGATTATTGTGATTATATTAAACATACAAATGTATATATTTTCTGTATCTATGAGGGCATAACCTTCCTTCCCAAGGGTTATGTCTAAAAACGGGGACAATTAAGGCCAGAAAATAATGTACCGTATTTTTCGGACCATAAGACGCATCTGACCATAAGACGCACCTAGTTTTTAGAGGAGGAAAACAGGGGAAAAAATATTCTGAACCCTGGGGCTGTCATTCCAGTTCCTGAAAGGGTTAAAGGGCTCAAGGCCAAACAAGATGTCCCAGGCAGCCTACAAGGAAAAAAATCAGAGTCTCCCATCAAAGCTTCCAAATGTTTCAAGGGCTGTGTTAGAGAGAAGCCCAGACCCCCCCAGCACTGTGCTTCAGAACAGACCAGCTGCTTCCTATGAACCCCTGGGGCAAAAGAGGTAGCATGAATCCCAACATCTAGACCCACAAGCAAACAGTGATTTCCTGCCCCTAGTTCCAAAGGAGAGAAATTCGCAGCTTTCCAGGAAGAAGGCACAAGTCATTCAATGCACTCAAAAGATAGAGAAGTTTGCTTTTAGGCTGTTCAAAGAGCAGCAAACAAATCTCCGGAGACAAGGCAGAGAGCCACAGATCCTCAGCACCCCCCCACACACCCATCTGTTAAAAAGGAGCTTGAACTTACATTTTAAACGACACGTTCTCAGGTCCATTAAGCACATAAAAAACGAAAGTAAACCAAGCTCCAAGAGGACCCAACCAAATCACACAGAAATTAAGGGAAGAGCAGACTGTTCCATTGGGGGGGGGGGGAAGGCTGAACGGGGCTGTTCAGCCTTCTTCCCCCCCCTCCCAATGGAACAGTCTGCTCTTCCCTTAATTTCTGTGTGATTTGGCTGGGTCCTCTTGGAGCTTGGTTTACTTTCGTTTTTTATGTGCTTAATGGACCTGAGAACGTGCTGTTTAAAATGTAAGTTCAAGCCTTCCCATGGGCTCCGTGGGCTTGGGGGGGGAGGGAGAAGGCAGTATTCGCACCATAAGACGCACACACTTCCCCCCCACTTTTTTGGGGGGGGAAGTGCGTCTTATGGTCCGAAAAATACGGTATATGTGGATTCAATTTAAACCCTTATCATGACTTTCAAATAAATGACTACTCCTTTTTTACCTACATCCCATTTAATTTAGGCTGAGACTAATGATACTATACTTTACAACCTTCTTCATGGGGTGGACCCCTTCTCTTAATTTTTAACCATTTGAGGGCTACTGCCCTACCATTTTTGGTCTTTCCCATTTTCCAAGAAGTGGGAGCAAAGCTTGTAGGCATTTAGAGAAGAGCATAAAAATCATGATAGCAACTAATAAAATCCGAACCTCCCAGTTCTCCCTAAAAATTTATATGCTGCGTCCCTGCTCCAGTCAAGGATTACATACTCTCCTACTGTTAAACCTCTGCATTCCCTATATTCACACCAATAACATTTGCACCAGGGATGGCTATATGCCTCAAACCACTGTCCCAAAATTTTACAGATATCAAAGAGAAAATAGTACTAATTCTGTTTGCTCATTTACATCAGCTTCCCACCTTCCTTCTGAGCTCTTGCTTTGGCTCTCACCAGTTGCTTGGGTTTCAGCTATCCCAGCGTCTGTTTCTTCTCATTCTTATCCGTCAGTGGTGTCTTCAACAGGAACTACAGCTTTCTTGACCTGAGTATGGTGTAGCCAGGTATTGGCTACCTTGGCTCTTTCTACCTTTACTACAGAATGGCTAGTCAGCAGGGCTTACACCAGGCCTTTCCAGTCATGTTTCAGAGGTTCGTGCTTCTAAGTCTTTATGTCCCCAGGAGAATCAAGGGAGATGAGCTGTCTGACCTCTGCGAACCTGGTGAGAGAAGAGAAACAAGACTGCAAAACAGTAACATATTATTTTAACATTGTGTCCTCTATGTCAGGAGTTGCTTTTCCCAGCTGCCTCACGATAGGAAAATATCTACAATACATAAGTGCAAAAGGGGGTACCCCTAATTTTTCCTTGGAGAGTACTCAAATGTGTGTAAGGGCATGGGGTAAAGCTTGTAGCCAAGTCATGTTTGTTTCAGTGCATATCTTGGTATAAAGGCCGTTTCCAAAGTTTGGCTCATTCTTTTGATTTGTATGTTTTGGAAATGGCGGGCTACCCAATCTCTACAGTCTGGAGGAGTTCGCTTTCCTTGCTTGGCCTTTGCTTGCGCAAAGGTCATTGCGTCGCTTCTCTTTCAAGCAACCATGACTCTTTAGCATGCATCTGCCATGGCTATTCTACCTGCATGTGTGCTCTGATTAAAATCGTGTATGATTTTTCAAAGGCAGGAGCAAGGAATTAACATTCTTCCATCTGAATTAACCCACCACCATCCTCTTTGGTTCTGGGTGGCTCCATATTCCCCTGCAGCTTCAACATCCTCTTTGGTATTTGGTGGATCCTTTGGCCAATCAAATGTTGGTAGAAGCAGCATTAGCAAAACGGGGGGGGGGCTGTGTTTCAGTTTCCTTTGAGGCTAGATCTGCTCTTCTATTTCCCGTCACTTCCTCAGAGTGTCCTTTCTGATGTGCCCTGGTATGGATCACAATAACCTGCTGTGGTTTTATAAGGGCTTCAAGCAGCCTGGCAAACTGAGGGCCATTGGCAGTCTCTTCTCCAACAGCTGTTATGAATCCTTTCTTTCCACAGGAGACCATGAGCGTGGACAAGTCCAAATGTATACTTAAGAGTCTGTATAAATATTTACAGTCTTTCCTTCAGCGAACTGGAGGGCTCTGGTGAGGGCTACCAATTCTGCCGTTTGTGCAGCAGGCTGACATGGCGGGAGGCAACGCCTGTGCTTCTACAATTGATCTAGCCTGTTTTCCAGTGCCCTTGAACTATTCTGCTAGAGCTGGCCACATAATACACAAGCTCAGTGTTCGGAATAGGGGTATTTTTGAGATCAGTCTCATGGTCAGTCTCAGGCTCTTCTTTAAAAGGGAATGTAAAGTTGCAGGATTTAGGTGGGTGGAACTTTCAAACATCCAGTCTTCATGTTCCAACAGCAGAGTTTTGTATTTGGCCCATCGGGAATTCATTAGCCACTGAGCTCCTCTCTGCTGTAGCAAAGTATCCACACTTAAGAGGGCAGAGCACATGCACAGGCTGCCCCAAAGTCAACTTCCTAGCCTCTTCTACACCTACAGCTAATGCTGTAGCTCTGCTCGCATGCAAGCTGGCCGTCCCTTAGCCACAGGCCAAGGGGATGGACTCAATTTTTGAGTCAGGACTCCCGATGCTGCCCCACCTTACTCATGAACATACACATCAGGTGTCTTTGATGGATCTGGTAGTGCTGAGGCAGGTACCTTCATTAAAAGTTCTTTAATTTTCAGGAAAGCCTGCTCTTCATCTTTTGTCCATTGGATAGCATCTGGTACCTCTTGTGCACACTTTGCATGTAAGGGTTTGGTTATTTATCCAAAACCTGGAATCCCAACTCAGTGAAAGCCTGCCATCCCTAAAAATGCCCTCATCTGGGGATGCGGCTGATGACTGGGAGACTGGTAGGGAAAGTTTTCTCCCACTCCAAGGTTCCTTAGTTCACTTAAAATCCCATTTACTGAGTCAGCATCCTTGATGGACTCTAATACCTTGTCCTTTGGCTTACAGGAGGATCACTATTTGACATGCATTTCACACTGTTTTGCAGGATCATAAAAACCCACTGATCACAATTCCCACAAACGTTTCAACAAATCAGGGCGATATATAACATAAATCAACACAAATCCTTATAACATAGACCACATTGTTCTTTCTTTTCCTTATACAGAAATTAAACAAATCACACCGAGAATTTATTCAGATCACACACAACATTTAAGACACATAGTCTACAAACATAAGACCGATCGCAGGTACATGAAGTGGGACACAGAATCATCAGTTATACGTCCCTAATTTCAAATCATACACTGAGGGGGGCTCAAGGGCTGCCCCGATTGGCTCTGTTTGGCTCCCATTGTGGGTGCCAGGTTATGCCTTCCCCATCAGGAGTTTTATGGCTAACTTTCCCCCCCCAGACTTATTCCTACATCCATTTTCTTCTTAGTCTGGGATGGCAAACACACACACTTACTCACCCTTCATGGGAGCGAGACCGCAGAGGGGTCAGTTACCCGGCCTGAGAACGCTCTTTCAGATCAGATGTGACTTGACAAACAGACAGTCCTTTTCCCTTGGTTCTAATGCAATGCCGTACACCCTCACCCATGTCTTTTCCTGAAAGGAGGAAAAACCTTCCTGGAAGAAGGTAGTCTGTCTCACTGGATGCGATTGACAGGTGCCCAGTTTGCACTGCACAGTTTCTGGCTGGATTTTCAATGAGCAAATCCACTCGTGTCTTTTCCTGTAGGAACACAAAGCCCCCTTTGAGGTGGGCAGTTGTCTCTCCTGGCAGCGTATGGGTGCCCCAATGGAGCTTGCCTTTTCCATCCACCTTACTCTCAACAAAAAGAAAAATAAACACAAATGATGCACACTGAACAACACAAATCAAGATTCACCCTTGCATGCTCATCCCAGACATTACCAAGGCAGGGGCCCAAAATACCAAAATCCCAATGAACTGCAGTTACCTGTTCTTAAGTTGCTGTTTGTCTAGTAGTCTGTTTCTCGGAATCTCTGGGGCTGCACCTTACCAACTGGAGTAACAGTGGAGGGGCCCAGTTGCCAGGGACCCAAATGATTCGATGGTGGCACAGAAAGGTGTGTTGTCAGTTTAGGACCCCACCTTACTCTCTGGGTGGCCCAATAGGGTGTCACATCTGGGGTGCCAGGAAATTGTTACCAAAATGGGATCATTGCCTGGTTTACCAGTGCCCAGTAAGGAACACAAACAGATGAGATTCCAGAATCAAAAAGCTCTTTATTGCAGCAAAGGGGAACTCAGTAACAAGACCTCAAGGAGTTCCATTTAAGCAGTGCCAGTGTCTCTCTTTTATAATACTTCTTGGACATGCGCAGATGTCTTACAGGTTACAAAACTTAAACTTCCCTTATAACTATATAAGTCCATTTTGCCAAGGATATAGGTTTTCCTGCCCATATTTAGGATACTTTTGCAAAATCCTCTTTCCTATTTTTCACTTGCTGTCCAGCTGAGTCAGTTATGTTTGAGAACTCTACTCACCTTTACCACATCCTGTTCTCCAGCACACTCTTGCTTTATGCTACTAGCCACTTGCTTTGTGCTGTTGGCTAAGCTATGCTGCTGGGGACTAACTTCCTCTTTTGATATTTGCTTGCTGAAGCCTTTCTAAAACAATAATGAGAGCAGAAATAACACTATAATCTTATTCTAGCATGGATTTGCTCATCAGTATCAGAGGTCACATCAACCCCAGTGCAGGACCAAGGTTGCCCACAGCGTTTTGGAGTTTGACCACAGTATCTGCAGGACTGTCAGCTAGGGGAACACAGCTAGGGGGAACAGGTGTAGTGTATTGGCCCCTTTGACTTGCCATATGGGGTGGTGTTGGGGCTTAGCCCTTTAATTAGGCTGCCACACCTCACAATGAAGGTGTCAGTTTTATCTCCTTGGTGCAGTCTCCTTTCCGAGAACGTAACAATCCTACTTACATGGTAGTCTCAGCAGTTTTTGTTAAGACATCTTTTTGTTCCCCTTAGCTTCTCTGCTAATTTTATTTATGGGCAGCAACATACAGTTTTGTAGGGTTGCCACCTCCATGTGAGGCCTGAAGATCAGAATTACAATTGATCTCCAGATGACAGAGATTAGTTCCCCTGGAGAACATGGCTGCTTTAGAGGATGAAAGAGGAGGGGGGATACTAAGTACCAGAGGTCTGATATTATTCGTATGAAAGGTGTTAAAGGTACACGTATCGTGACCACATTACAACGATCAGATTACAAAAGTATGAAAATTGGTTATAATCACAAAGTTATGTAGACAACAGTAATGATTAGGATCACAGTGATATTTTTACAACATCTGCAATTACACACATTAATAATTGTAATAACAAGTGCCAAAATCCTTGCTATTGAAAAATAAAATACTATGAAATTGTGTTGTAAGAAATAAACAAGCTGAACGAGGACCCCAGAAGAGACAGGATTGCCAGCTATACTCCTGTTTTGGCATAAACCTTCATCAGTTGTAGGAAATCTTTTACAATCAATTTGGAAGACAAAATTTCCAAAAATAGTGGTATACAGTGCAGACACCAAGACTTCCATCTTCATTAGTCACACAGCCTTGCATTGGTAAGTTTGAAGGCCTGTTATAAACAATATTGAATAATGAATAATAAATATTAGCAGCATTAAGGCAGACCAGGATTTTAAAACATCTGTAAAATAAATTAATATACCCTTTTTCAGTCAATTTGAGGCTTCCTGTCTTTTTTATTTGTTTTGGAGGATGAGCTCTCTGACATTGTGCCCCACAGAAGTCCCTCCAACGGCTCTAGGATTTTCCCATCCCAGAGCTGGCAACCCTGAATTTTTGCCACTTTCCTAGCAGCGATAGATCACTTCAAGTTCTGTGGGGCTGGCTCAACAATAAGACTTGGGCAGATTAGGCATGGCCTTCAAAACGGTACTTGAGCTCACAATGTATTTAGAACTATGAATGCATTTGAAAGGTTATTAGCACTTATGGCCAAAATTTGTTCCAGCATTCAGTAAACTGATAAATACTTTGGGATTATAAATTTACATTGGAGAGGGATTTATTTGTATCTCCAGCCATGGAAATCAGGAAAATCTGCTCAGGGAGATTTCTGATGTTTTTCTTAATATAAGAATTGGAGAGAATCATCTGAATGTGTATTTCTGATAGTATTTTACCTGGTCAGAAAGGTTAACCTTTCTGCTGAATCTGATTTTTGCTGGAAATGTGATAGGGTAAGAGGTACATTTTTGAGCATTTATAATCTAAGTTAATTAGTACAAACATTTTGGCGTAACAATTTCCTTCATATTTGTATATATGTAAGTAAGCATTTGGTTTTTTTAAAAAAGACTAGGGTTAAGCAAGGCAGGACAAACCAAGAAGCAGATTGGTGGCAGATGAAGGAGACAAGGTAGACTGGCAAATTGATCAGAATGAAGAATAGCAATAGTCTCTGACGATTGGACCAGGGTATAAACCCATCTCACTCTTCCCCAGTGAATATGCCTAACTCCTAAGTTTCCAGTGTTGAGCTCAGTGGCCCCAGCAGAGCTTGCTGATTGTATAGTCAATCAACACTGAGAGAACTGTGTTATGTATGTTAGAAGTGCTAAGAACTATATAGCAAGATAGAATTGAATCTGCTGAATTATTTCACTAAGCTTATACAATGTGTTAAAAAAATCAGTGTAACGTATTATTTAATTGAATCCTACTTTGTTAAGAAATTAAGCCTGACTCTTATTAATTAGATATCTTTTTTTTTCTTTTTAAGCCTCTGATGGAGATAAGGAAATAATTTCTCATATCAGTCAACATGGGGGTAAATGGCCTTACTGGTTCAAAAAAATGGGTGAGTGCTTTTGTATTAAATGTATCCTACAATTGATAAGGAGCTGCGGTGGCTCAAGTGGTTAAGACACTGAACTGCAGGCTGTGGAAGGTCAGTAGTTCAGCGGTTCAAGACCCGGGTGCCGCAAGACGGGGTGAGTTCCTGTCTCTAGTTCCAGCTCCTGCCAACCTAGCAGTTCGAAAGCAAGAAATTGCAAGTAGATAAATAGGGACCACTTCGGTGGGAAGGTAACAGCGTTCCGTCCGCCTTGGTGTTTAGTCATGCCGGCCACATGACCACGGAAACGTCTTCGGACAGCACTGGCTCTTCGGCTTTGAAACGGAGATGAGCACCGCAACCCTAGAGTCGGTTTCGACTGGCTTTCGAGCAAGGGAACCTTTACCTTTACAATTGATAAATGTTTTGATTATTTTATTTTTGTAATCTTATTTTCTGATTATGTGCAGAAACTATTAATAAACTTGGAAGCTACACTCTGAAACTACAAGTTGTGTTGAATGAAAGTAATGCAGACACTTATGCTGGAAGACCTCTTCCATCTAAAATATTTAAATTTAATATAATAGGTAAGTATATTAATGTTGCTGGATTAAGAGTGTGCTCAATGCATGTTATCCACCCACATAATCTAAATGTGGTGGAATCATTAGGCTGTCTTGATCAAAAGTGCAGAATATACAGATTTTTAATTGGTTGTTGTAGATTTTTTGGGCTGTATGGCCGTGGTCTTGGCATTGCAGTACCTGACGTTTTGCCAGCAGCTGTGACTGGCGTCATCAGAGGTGTAACACAGAAAGATGGAGTACTCTCTGTGTCAATGTGAGAAGAAAAATGGTAGGCAGGTAATTTATAGCTACTCAGGAAGGTGGTGTAGGGCTGAGTCATTATCTTGTAGGAATTTTCCAGGCTGTGACATGCTAATTGAAGAGCTTTCCTGAGGAGGTTCTTTTGCATATGGATTGGCTGTTGAAATTTGATCTTATCTGTAGTGCTGTTGTAAGATGTAGAGCATTTTGTGTTTTTCAGGACTGGAAACCATGCCCTATTTATTTTTAAACTCTCTTCTTTCCTGTTGAATTGTGTTTATGTTTATGAATTTCAATGGCTTCCCTCCACTTTCTTTGTTACACCTCTGAGGATGCAGTCACAGCTGCTGGCAAAACATCAGGTACTACAATGCCATACAGCCCGGAAAATCTACAACAACTAATGAACTCAGGCCATGAAAGCCTTTGATGACATATTTTAAATTGGTTTTCTTTTTCTTGTAAAAGCTGTATTGTGGATTTAGAAGTGTTACTAAAGGTATCAATAGAATGGAAGTTAGTCAGAATACATCCACATTGCTTGTACGGTTTGTAAATGATAACATACTTCCCAATCAATGTGACAGAGCTGAGGAATAGACCTGTGCAACATCATGCAGGATCCCAGCAGACATAGCGCTAACTAATTTAACACTGGGAATGGGCTACAGGGTTACCCACTGAATTTTCTTCAGCTCCTCCACTTATGTGTATGAATTCCCACACTGCCCTGAACCATGGTTCAGCTCTGAGAAATAAGGTTTGTGACTGAAGTTAAGAGAGTTTCACTGTGAAAATGCTGTTCTCATTCAATATATGAATACTTGTTTCTCTTCACCTCAGCGGGAAAGCCTCAGAAGTTTTCAATAGGTCTTTTGGATCCCCCATTTTGTGTTGGAATTCCATTCAGTATCCCATTAAGCGTGCAGGATGAATTTGGCCATGATGCTTACCTGACAGATGATATTGTACCACAACTTGAGGCTAGGTAATGGTTTAATAACTTCATTCTTGCAATGCTGCTTAAAGATATTTCTGTTAACAGAATCTAGGTGTTCCCTATCATGCTAGAAGTTGAGCAGGCACACTTACCATTTTCGTAACTGGCAGTCCACCCCCACCCCTGCATTGGCCCAGAACTAGCTAACTGCTTGTGAAACTCTCCAGTTTGTCAGGGTGTGTAGAACTGATAAGGAAGAAATACGATATGTGCTCTTGGGACCACCACAGATGGTTTCTAGCCTTCCATCAATGGGAGAATAAACCCTCTTAGCTTTATCTTGTCCCACTGTGTTAGTAGGCTCCCATTTCTCTCTTTATTTGCTCCCTAGTGGCTTTCTCTCTCACCACCCTGACCAGTCGTGTTTAGTCAGATGATAGTTAGCTTTCTGATGTTTTTACTTTTACTTCAGGGTTTTTTTCCCCTTGGGAAGATGCCTAGCTAAAGGTAAGAGAACATAAGCTCTGTCTCTTCAGTAGTCAACAGGAGCTTGTCCTGGGGGGCCACTCAACCATTGACAGGCTTAGAGCAACCATGAAAGATGACCAATCAGAACAGCCACCAGGAAACTACTCTGTGAGAGTGAAGGATGGTGGCTTCGTCAGCTTAGCTCCTCCCTACAGTATTAATGGAGCAATTGCTACATACAGTTTTTTACAGTTGAATTAAATGAATTATAGACAACAGGAGAGGCTCTTGATAAGAGTGGGCAGGTACACAGGAAGCACGTCCAGCTATGCCTTTCAGTGTCTCTTATGGTTCGCCCACTCCAATTCATTGTCCTTAGAGGAATCCTAGAAATGACCATAAAGGCTCTTGCCAATCCCATGGTCAAAGTCCAGCATCCAGGCAGACTGTTTAACCTGGTTAGTGAGGTTGAAAGAATCCTCAAACTCTAGTTCTGTCTTTTGGTAATATTTTACAAAGGCAAAATCCAGAATTTTACCAGCCTTGAGATATGTGGACCATTGGAATCCTCTGAGCTCTATCTGTCTGTCTGTTTTTGTTTGTTTATAAATTTGATTTCTAAACCACCCTCCCCAATACTTGGGCTCAGGGTGTTGTACAACATTTGAAGAAATACAATCATAAGCACTTTTAAAACATGTTCAAAACAACAAAACAAGTACAATAACCATTTCAGATGGCATCTAAAAATCAAATTTATCTTACCCCAAGGGGGAGAAAAGGAAACGAAGGCCAGGCAAATGAAAACCACTGCTGTTCCCACCAGTGTTCCTTCTAAGCTGGCTGAGTGCAGAAGGACAAAACTCTCACCCACCTCTCTGTGCAGGGTGCAGGGGGAAGAGGCACAAAGCCAACCCTTCCTTCCCCCCACCAGCCAAGGTCTCCTCCCCCAAGGAGGAAGGGCAGGGGAGCTGCCAGCCATTTAAATCTCCGCCTTTCAGCTGTTGGCTTCAAAGGGCAGAAAGCCATTTGAAAGCTCCCTTTTGCTTCCCTCTGCTTGACAATGGGAGTGGGAAGCGAAATGAGCCATCTAATGGCTGCCCACCCCTTAAAGCTGTGAAGGAATGCCTTCCCCACCCTTTTGGGAGGTTGGCAAGTCCATTTTTAAAGGGGCATTCTCCCCCTCCCCTTCTTAACCACAGAGGTGGGATTCATTTGCTAGAAAAGCAGGAACAGGAGAGGAAGCTCCAGGTGTGCTTTGGGGCTTTTCCTCCCACAATACTCTGGGTAAAAGATGACTAGATCCAGGGCTGGGAAAGAGGCTTTAAATCGCCCTGGCAGGAAAGAAATGGTGTCCTTTGGAATGCAGCTTCAGAAGAAGGAGGAGATCTCCCTGCCAGGCTACCCACTGTGGCAGCCATTTTCTCCTTGAGACCATGCTACATGCAATCTGATTTCTTCCACTGAAATGAACAGAAAAATGTGTACTTCGGGGTTATTGAGCCTCATTTGTGTGTATATATGGTTCATCATTTTCCCACTTCTTCATGCAACTCAAAGGACACTCAGGAGAAAGGGAAACAATATATTCCTGATGATGCACTCATTTGCTTGAACTGGGAGTATTTCTATATATAAACGTCCCTAATGAAATGAAGATGATTCCGTGGCTTCTGTAATGGATTGTAGCACTTTTAAAAATGATTACGATGTTTCTTTCTCACACTTTTTCCCTTGAAGTTTGTGAGGAACAAGGTAGCACAGAGTGGTATTAAATGTAGATTCATATATCACAAAGTCATTCTAAAGAAGCTGTACCAGATATAAGTCATCTTAATAGAATTTCAGGTTTTATACTATAGTATTATCCCGAATAAAAAGGATCTTTTTTTAATAAGTGCTGTCCTGAATTTGACTGCTTAGGAGAGATGGTTAGAGTCTCTTAGATTTTATATAGTCACAGTCTACAAGAAGTGGTGTGCATAGTTCACTAGAAGGCTGTGTTGAAGATTTATGGAGCTGAAGACCCTAAATTAGGTTTCAGAACTGCACTGTAATTTTATCATGTAAGAAATAAATTCATTTAGAAAGAATATCCTGCGGTTTTGAAAGTCATTGCCACAATTAAGGTTTTATTGACAGATAGACTAAAAATATTGAAATTTTTGGGAGCTGTATAGTGGATGGAAGAGAGGATCATCAAATACCTTGATGCACCACATGCATCAATGTTTTTTTTATTTCTGTACAGAATCAAAATCAAATATGATTACCTTCATCAATCCTAAAATATAAAGATTTATTAATTTATTCAGTTAAATGATATTGTCATACTCAAAGTGAAAGCAGATACTAGACTGGTTCAGTGGTAGCCATTCCTTCCTTTCTCTCCCCATCTATTTGCTTTCTGTCCATTCCTTCCTCTCTCCACATCTGTTTCCTTCCTTCCTTCCTTCCTTCCTTCCTTCCTTCCTTCCTTCCTTCCTTCCTTCCTTCCTTCCTTCCTTCCTAAGAACATAAGAACATAAGACCCAGCAGAGTGCTGGCAGCAGCTATTCAAATGCACCCAGGCACTCAATCACATGCAAAACAATGCCCCTTCCTTTTCCTCTCAATTGCAGTCAATCACAGTCAAACAATGCCCTTTCCTCTCTCAAGCAGCCAGGAATCTGCAAAAACTCCAAGCGCTTCCACACACTCCCAGACCAGTTCTCCCACCAAAATCCTCAGCTGGATCCTCTCCGCTGAAAGCAAATAAAAAACCACTCACCCTTCTGTCTCCTGCTCCTGTTCCTGCTCAGAGCTCAGCTGGGTCTCCTCTGCCTCTGGCCAGGTGTTTCCTTAAATAGAGGCCTCCCCCAGCAGAGTGCTGGCAGCAGCTATTCAAATGCACCCAGGCACTCAATCACATGCAAAACAATGCCCCTTCCTTTTCCTCTCAATTGCAGTCAATCACAGTCAAACAATGCCCTTTCCTCTCTCAAGCAGCCAGGAATCTGCAAAAACTCCAAGCGCTTCCACACACTCCCAGACCAGTTCTCCCACCAAAATCCTCAGCTGGATCCTCTCCGCTGAAAGCAAATAAAAAACCACTCACCCTTCTGTCTCCTGCTCCTGTTCCTGCTCAGAGCTCAGCTGGGTCTCCTCTGCCTCTGGCCAGGTGTTTCCTTAAATAGAGGCCTCCCCCAGCAGAGTGCTGGCAGCAGCTATTCAAATGCACCCAGGCACTCAATCACATGCAAAACAATGCCCCTTCCTTTTCCTCTCAATTGCAGTCAATCACAGTCAAACAATGCCCTTTCCTCTCTCAAGCAGCCAGGAATCTGCAAAAACTCCAAGCGCTTCCACACACTCCCAGACCAGTTCTCCCACCAAAATCCTCAGCTGGATCCTCTCCGCTGAAAGCAAATAAAAAACCACTCACCCTTCTGTCTCCTGCTCCTGTTCCTGCTCAGAGCTCAGCTGGGTCTCCTCTGCCTCTGGCCAGGTGTTTCCTTAAATAGAGGCCTCCCCCAGCAGAGTGCTGGCAGCAGCTATTCAAATGCACCCAGGCACTCAATCACATGCAAAACAATGCCCCTTCCTTTTCCTCTCAATTGCAGTCAATCACAGTCAAACAATGCCCTTTCCTCTCTCAAGCAGCCAGGAATCTGCAAAAACTCCAAGCGCTTCCACACACTCCCAGACCAGTTCTCCCACCAAAATCCTCAGCTGGATCCTCTCCGCTGAAAGCAAATAAAAAACCACTCACCCTTCTGTCTCCTGCTCCTGTTCCTGCTCAGAGCTCAGCTGGGTCTCCTCTGCCTCTGGCCAGGTGTTTCCTTAAATAGAGGCCTCCCCCAGCAGAGTGCTGGCAGCAGCTATTCAAATGCACCCAGGCACTCAATCACATGCAAAACAATGCCCCTTCCTTTTCCTCTCAATTGCAGTCAATCACAGTCAAACAATGCCCTTTCCTCTCTCAAGCAGCCAGGAATCTGCAAAAACTCCAAGCGCTTCCACACACTCCCAGACCAGTTCTCCCACCAAAATCCTCAGCTGGATCCTCTCCGCTGAAAGCAAATAAAAAACCACTCACCCTTCTGTCTCCTGCTCCTGTTCCTGCTCAGAGCTCAGCTGGGTCTCCTCTGCCTCTGGCCAGGTGTTTCCTTAAATAGAGGCCTCCCCCAGCAGAGTGCTGGCAGCAGCTATTCAAATGCACCCAGGCACTCAATCACATGCAAAACAATGCCCCTTCCTTTTCCTCTCAATTGCAGTCAATCACAGTCAAACAATGCCCTTTCCTCTCTCAAGCAGCCAGGAATCTGCAAAAACTCCAAGCGCTTCCACACACTCCCAGACCAGTTCTCCCACCAAAATCCTCAGCTGGATCCTCTCCGCTGAAAGCAAATAAAAAACCACTCACCCTTCTGTCTCCTGCTCCTGTTCCTGCTCAGAGCTCAGCTGGGTCTCCTCTGCCTCTGGCCAGGTGTTTCCTTAAATAGAGGCCTCCCCCAGCAGAGTGCTGGCAGCAGCTATTCAAATGCACCCAGGCACTCAATCACATGCAAAACAATGCCCCTTCCTTTTCCTCTCAATTGCAGTCAATCACAGTCAAACAATGCCCTTTCCTCTCTCAAGCAGCCAGGAATCTGCAAAAACTCCAAGCGCTTCCACACACTCCCAGACCAGTTCTCCCACCAAAATCCTCAGCTGGATCCTCTCCGCTGAAAGCAAATAAAAAACCACTCACCCTTCTGTCTCCTGCTCCTGTTCCTGCTCAGAGCTCAGCTGGGTCTCCTCTGCCTCTGGCCAGGTGTTTCCTTAAATAGAGGCCTCCCCCAGCAGAGTGCTGGCAGCAGCTATTCAAATGCACCCAGGCACTCAATCACATGCAAAACAATGCCCCTTCCTTTTCCTCTCAATTGCAGTCAATCACAGTCAAACAATGCCCTTTCCTCTCTCAAGCAGCCAGGAATCTGCAAAAACTCCAAGCGCTTCCACACACTCCCAGACCAGTTCTCCCACCAAAATCCTCAGCTGGATCCTCTCCGCTGAAAGCAAATAAAAAACCACTCACCCTTCTGTCTCCTGCTCCTGTTCCTGCTCAGAGCTCAGCTGGGTCTCCTCTGCCTCTGGCCAGGTGTTTCCTTAAATAGAGGCCTCCCCCAGCAGAGTGCTGGCAGCAGCTATTCAAATGCACCCAGGCACTCAATCACATGCAAAACAATGCCCCTTCCTTTTCCTCTCAATTGCAGTCAATCACAGTCAAACAATGCCCTTTCCTCTCTCAAGCAGCCAGGAATCTGCAAAAACTCCAAGCGCTTCCACACACTCCCAGACCAGTTCTCCCACCAAAATCCTCAGCTGGATCCTCTCCGCTGAAAGCAAATAAAAAACCACTCACCCTTCTGTCTCCTGCTCCTGTTCCTGCTCAGAGCTCAGCTGGGTCTCCTCTGCCTCTGGCCAGGTGTTTCCTTAAATAGAGGCCTCCCCCAGCAGAGTGCTGGCAGCAGCTATTCAAATGCACCCAGGCACTCAATCACATGCAAAACAATGCCCCTTCCTTTTCCTCTCAATTGCAGTCAATCACAGTCAAACAATGCCCTTTCCTCTCTCAAGCAGCCAGGAATCTGCAAAAACTCCAAGCGCTTCCACACACTCCCAGACCAGTTCTCCCACCAAAATCCTCAGCTGGATCCTCTCCGCTGAAAGCAAATAAAAAACCACTCACCCTTCTGTCTCCTGCTCCTGTTCCTGCTCAGAGCTCAGCTGGGTCTCCTCTGCCTCTGGCCAGGTGTTTCCTTAAATAGAGGCCTCCCCCAGCAGAGTGCTGGCAGCAGCTATTCAAATGCACCCAGGCACTCAATCACATGCAAAACAATGCCCCTTCCTTTTCCTCTCAATTGCAGTCAATCACAGTCAAACAATGCCCTTTCCTCTCTCAAGCAGCCAGGAATCTGCAAAAACTCCAAGCGCTTCCACACACTCCCAGACCAGTTCTCCCACCAAAATCCTCAGCTGGATCCTCTCCGCTGAAAGCAAATAAAAAACCACTCACCCTTCTGTCTCCTGCTCCTGTTCCTGCTCAGAGCTCAGCTGGGTCTCCTCTGCCTCTGGCCAGGTGTTTCCTTAAATAGAGGCCTCCCCCAGCAGAGTGCTGGCAGCAGCTATTCAAATGCACCCAGGCACTCAATCACATGCAAAACAATGCCCCTTCCTTTTCCTCTCAATTGCAGTCAATCACAGTCAAACAATGCCCTTTCCTCTCTCAAGCAGCCAGGAATCTGCAAAAACTCCAAGCGCTTCCACACACTCCCAGACCAGTTCTCCCACCAAAATCCTCAGCTGGATCCTCTCCGCTGAAAGCAAATAAAAAACCACTCACCCTTCTGTCTCCTGCTCCTGTTCCTGCTCAGAGCTCAGCTGGGTCTCCTCTGCCTCTGGCCAGGTGTTTCCTTAAATAGAGGCCTCCCCCAGCAGAGTGCTGGCAGCAGCTATTCAAATGCACCCAGGCACTCAATCACATGCAAAACAATGCCCCTTCCTTTTCCTCTCAATTGCAGTCAATCACAGTCAAACAATGCCCTTTCCTCTCTCAAGCAGCCAGGAATCTGCAAAAACTCCAAGCGCTTCCACACACTCCCAGACCAGTTCTCCCACCAAAATCCTCAGCTGGATCCTCTCCGCTGAAAGCAAATAAAAAACCACTCACCCTTCTGTCTCCTGCTCCTGTTCCTGCTCAGAGCTCAGCTGGGTCTCCTCTGCCTCTGGCCAGGTGTTTCCTTAAATAGAGGCCTCCCCCAGCAGAGTGCTGGCAGCAGCTATTCAAATGCACCCAGGCACTCAATCACATGCAAAACAATGCCCCTTCCTTTTCCTCTCAATTGCAGTCAATCACAGTCAAACAATGCCCTTTCCTCTCCCTCTCTCAAGCAGCCAGGAATCTGCAAAAACTCCAAGCGCTTCCCCACACTCCCAGACCAGTTCTCCCACCAAAAACCTCAGCTGAATCCTCTCAACTGAAAGCAAGTAGA
>NW_015167588.1:7883-78827 GCF_001447785.1 Gekko japonicus | reverse complement strand
TTCCTTCCTTCCTTCCTTCCTTCCTTCCTTCCTTCCTTCCTTCCTTCCTTCCTTCCTTCCTCCTTTCCTCCTTTCCTCCTTTCCTGTGGTTTTTTTTTTTAATGTAGGCTCGCTCACAATTTTAATCCTAGTAGGGTTTTTTGGCTCACAAGACTTCGCAGCTTAGAGGAAACATTGGTTCTTATCCATAGACCTGGTGGAACATCTCTGCCTTACAGGCCCTGCAAAACTGGACTAGGTCTCACAGGGCACGGGTGAAATTTGGCAGAGAGTTCTACCATTTCGGAGCCAGGGCCAAAAAGCCCTGGCTCTGGTTGAGAACAGTCAGATATTTTTTGGACCAGGGATCACCAGTAGATTTTTCTCCACTTAGTGCAATACTCTTTTTTGGGGGGGGGGTACACCAGGAGAGGCGGTCCCAAAGGTACGTTGGTCCCAGACCGTTTAGGGCCTTAAAGGTTAATATTCAAAACCTTGAACCTGATCTGGTATTCAACCTGGAGCCAGTGCAGCTGGCTATTGTAAAGCAGCTGTCCCGAAGGCACCCACTAGTCTGCGAAGTGCCCCAAGGCGCGGTGCTTTCCTTGATGTTATTTAACATCTATACACGCCCCCTTGCCCAGATTGCCCAGAGACATGGGCAGGGCTGTCACCAATATGCGGACGACACCCAGCTCTATCTGCTGTTGGGCGGCCAGTCTGACTCCAGACCAGATGATCTAGATCTAGACCTGGTGTTGAAAGCTGTGGCTGGTTGGCTCAGACTGAGTCGACTGAAATTGAATCTGACGAAGACAGAGGTTCTGTGCCTGAGTCGGAGTGGCCCGTGGGTAGGGATCCCACTCCCAACCTTCGAGGGGGCACCATTGGTGCCAGTTGCCGGAAGTTAGGAGCTTGGGTGTGCTCCCAGATCCCTCCTTAATAATGGAGGCCCAGGTAGTAGCCACTGCAAAGTCAGCCTTTTATCATCTTCGGCGGATTAGGCAGCTGGTTCCCTTCCTCAAATGCAATGACCTGGCAACAGTGATCCATGCAATGGTCACCTTGAAACTAGATTACTGTCATGCTCTCTACATGATTCGGAAGCTGCAGCTGGTGCAGGACACAGTGGCCAGGTTGTTGTTGGGCCTCCCTATGTGGGAGCACATCCAACCTGCGCTAAAAGCATTGCACTGGCTGCCTATAGCATACCGAATCCTGTTCAAGGTGCTTGTTCTTACCTTTAAAGCACTATATGGTCTGGGACCTGCATACCTAAGGGACTGCCTTTCCCCACATGTTCCCCAGAGAGCTCTACGAGTAGGGTCCCAAAACTATCAGGCCCTGCCAGGCCCTAGAGAAGCCAGGCTGGCTGTGACGAGGGCCAGGGCCTTTTCAGTGGTGGCTCTGCACAGGTGGAATGAGCTCCCAGAAGACATCAGGGCCCTGCGAGACCTTTTACAGTTCCGCAGGGCTTGCAAGATGGAGTTCTTCCATGAGGCCTTCGACTAGGGAGCTACATCACACAACCAAGGCCCTGGCCCCAATATTATCTATATCAACATCAACAGTCAATATGACCCAGACCACGATAGGAACTGATTGCCTGCTTGCTGGATGCTATTCATGTCTGCCGCTGTATATGAACTGTTTTTAGCACTAGCACTTTGTAATGTTTTGTATTTATATTGTCATGATTTTACTTAGTTCTGTTTTAGCTGTCTAGTGCTTGTGTAAGCTGCCCTGAGCCTGCTATGGTGGGAAGGGTGAGGTAGAAATCTAATTAAATAAATAAATAAATAGTTTGGATATGTGCTGTAAATGGGGTTCCGGTTGAGAACACAGGCTGCCATGTTCTGGACCAGGTCAGTCTCAAGGGTAACCCTGTGTAGAGTGAGTTATAGTAGTCTAACCTAGAGGTGACCTTTGCATGGATTACTGTGACTAGGTCAGGGCGAGACAAGAAGGGTCCCAGTTGCCTGACCTGGTGCAGCTGAAGAAATGTCAGTCTGACGTTTGTAATCTGGGCATCCATCAATAAGGAGGCATCCAGCGACACACCCTGGCTCTTAATGGTGGGTGCCAATGTTAGTGGCACACCATCCAGAGCTGGGAGTTGTTGCCCCAACCCTGAATCCCCCAGCCACAGAACCTCCGTCTTAGATGGATTCAATCTCAACCAGCTAACAGGATCTAACAGGAAAGAGGGCCAGAGAGAGAGATTTCAGCTGAGCCCCCTTGTAGGTTACTTGAGGTACTGTATTTCATTTCTCATCTTACCTGCAATGGTTTAAGAATTTTATTCAGAATTCTTCTCTAGCAGTGACTGAAGCCCTTGTTGGTCTCTGATGTGCTAATGGACTCAAATTTATTTTTATGGCACACAACAAAGAAATCTGATGCAAAATGATAAATAAGATCCAGCCAGCACTTTTGCTCAATTCTGGCCAATTCCCTTCCTTATTATAGGCCCTATTCCACATGGCTTGTATCCAAAATCCCAAACACAGCCTTTGTGGTGGCCCTTCCTCTTCTTTTGACAGATTGCATCCCAAGAGTGCTTGTCACTGGTTCCTCATCCTCTTGGAGAGGAGTGGCAAGTGGAGTGCCTCAGGGATCTGTCCTGGCCCCTATGTTGTTCAACACTTTTATAAGTGATTTGGATGAAGGAATAGAGGGGATGCTTATTAAATTTGCACATTATACTAAATTGGGAGGGGTAGCAAATTTGGTAGAAGAAGAGTCACGATACAGGATGATCTTGACAGGCTGGAAACTGGGCTAAAACAAATAAAATGAATTTCAACAGGGATAAATGTAAAGTTCTGCATTTTAGGTAGGAAAATCAAATGCATAATTATAGGATGGGGGAGACTTGTCTTGACAGTAGTATGTGCGAAAAGGGTCTAGGGGTCTTAGTAGACCATACACTGAACATGAGTCAGCAGTGTGATGCGGTTGCCGGCTTCCGGTCGGGTTAAGATGGAGGACTGACGCACTTTCGCGATTGTGCGAAGTGAGCGACGGCCGCTTTTGACAGCTTGGGCAGTTTTTAGCCCAACGCAATAGGCTTCCGGTCGGGCTAAGATGGAGGACTGACACACTTTCGCGATTGTGCGAAGTGAGCGACGGCCGCTTTTGACAGCTTGGGCAGTTTTTAGCCCAACGCATCGCTCCCCAGTGAGGGGGGGGGACAAGCAGGCAGCAGCGCCTAAGAGGGAGTGTGAGGTTGGCGTGATCCGGCTCCCGAAGGAGCCGTTTCATGCTTTGATCTCCTCCCCCGAAGAAGGCAAGTGCCAAGCAACTCTGCAGCGGCCGTTCGAGCCGGATTACCGGTTTAAGCTCTCTACCAGCCGACCTCTTGAAGATGGGCAACAACAGTAAGTGAAAAGAAGCAATGCGAAACCCGATTTGATCGTGCTAGATAACAATAAACGTGCCGCTTACCTGAACTGTGATAAGATAAAAATTGAAACAAGCGGTTGAGCGGGAAATGACCAAACATTCCCAGAAATCCGATTCCGGCAAAGAAAATAGTTGATTGAAGGCTTTAAAACAGTAAAAAAGAACATTGTTTAACATTCCTGCGGTGGGAATTGAGATATGTGCGCAGCCGAAAACCGAAACTGACGAACTGTATCGCGGGAGGAGCAGGCCGGTGTAACGAAAAAAATACTCCGAGGTGCTGGAACAGGAAGAGGAAGCCCTGAAAGAAGGGCTGAAGCCAACAGGAAGCCAACAGGAAGAGACTCGGAGCTACAAGAGAGCAGAACCGGAAGTGAGTGTATACGAACAGACGGGACCTGGAATACGGTAACCTGACCTACTCTATACCCGAATACCATAGAGAAGTTGCGCCCGACATTTTGAGGAGGACCTGACTTTAAATTTGACTTTAAACTTCTTTTAGAGGGTTTTTAAAAGCGAAAATAGAAGGGAATGGCTGATTGAAGGCTACCCTTTAGAAGAGACTGTTTGTTTGTGAATTTGCGCACCGCAGGAAAAGCACCAAAACGGAGACCAGAAGAGGACCGAAAAGAGCTGACTCTGATCCTGACGTTAAGCCAAAAGTGAGACCAAGAACTAATTCAACACCAACTAGGCTGACACCAACCCCCAAGATGTCAAAAGAGAGGGAGAAGGATAAGAAAGAGATGTATGCTGCCATGGAGGCAATGGAGAAAAGGATGCTGGAAGCAATACAAGCTATGGGAGAACAAAGTGAAAAAAGGATGGGGGAACAGATTGAAAAGCAACTGGAGGCACAAATGGCAAAGCAGACTCAGATTCATCTGAAACAACTTGAAGAGGTTCAGGAGAAGAACATAGCGGCAATTAAAGATTTGGTCACTACTGAGATAACTTCAATCAAGCAAGAAATAGAAGGAGTCAAAAAGGAGATTCAGGCTAATGCAACCAAAACTACGGAAGTGGAAGAGAAGATGCAACAAGTGGAAGAAAAACAGGATTCTTTGACTCAGCAATTTAGAAGATCAGAAACAATGATGGAGTTCAGAAGGATGCAAACCCATCTGAGATTCAGGGGCATTAAAGAGAAGGAAAATGAAGATATAAGAGATGAAATGATGAAGGCAATAACATCATATTTGGAAGAAGATGAAGGGACAATGGACTCTGATTTTGATTTGATATACAGAGTGAACTCCAGAATTGCAGAAAAGAAAAATTTACCAAGAGATGTTATTGTACAATTTGTAACAAGAACAACTACAGAAGATATTTTTAAGAAACAATTCACCGTCCCTTTTGAAATGGAAGGAAACAAGATTATGGTGATGAGAGAACTCCCCCGAGCAGTACTGCAAGACAGAAAAAGGTATAAGCCTTTGGTGGATAAACTGAGGACTTTGAATATTAGGTACAGATGGGAAATTCCACAAGGCTTATCCTTTACTTACAAAGGTGGGAGAGTCCAGATCAGGTCGGTGACGGATTTTTATAAATTTAAGGCGGACAATTCTGACGTCTTTGGAGAACTTTAAATTAAGAATCTACAATGGATTACAAATTGTTGTCATGGAACGTGAATGGATTAAATTCACCTAACAAGAGGAAAAGAATCAATTATTGGATACAAAAACAAAATTGTAACTTGATATGCTTGCAAGAAACTCATATTAGAAAACTGGATGCCAAATATTTAAAAAATGTTAAATTGGGATTAGAATTTTATTCCTCGGCCTTAAATAAGAAAAAAGGTGTGGTGATATATGTGAAAAAGGATTTACAACCTAAAGAAATTTTCAAAGATTTGGAAGGAAGATATGTGGGTGTGGAAGTGATGATTCAACAGAAAAAGACACTGGTGGTCAATATATACGCACCCAATGGAGCAAAAGAAAAGTTCTTTAAGGACTTAACTGAACACCTACAAGGACAAACTTATGATCAAGTTATTTTGGCCGGAGACTTTAATGGAACTATAGATCGGCTGGATAGACAATCACAAAAAGGCAACGAAATTAGTGGAAAATTGCCAAAGAACTTTTTTGAACTAGTCAAACAGGAAAAACTAGAAGATGTGTGGAGGAAATGGAACCCAACGCAGAAAGATTTTACTTTTTATTCCAATAGACATTGCTCTTTTTCCAGAATTGATATGATTTGGATGTCAGAAGAATTGTCAATGAAAACACAAAAAATAGAAATCCTGCCTAGATGTAACTCGGATCACAACCCTGTTTTGTGGACCTCTACTGAAAGGAATAAATCCTTTCTTTGGAGAATAAATGAAGATTTGTTGGATAAAAAAGGTGTTATGGAAATGTTAAAAGAAGAAACAAAACAATATTTCCAACAAAATCTGAATAAAGAGACTTCAATACAGGTAGTGTGGGACGCTTACAAAGCTGTGATGAGAGGGATTCTCATCTCACAAAATGTGAAGCAAAAGAAGGAAAAACTTCAAAGGCAAGTGGAAGTATTGGAACAAATAGCCCAAAAAGAAAAAGAACTGAAGAAGAAACCGGGGAAAAAGAAGATTATTAGAGAACTACAGTTGCTGAAAGAACAGCTGAATGATTTTTTGAACCAAGAGCTTTATTGGAATTTAAAGAAGTTACAACAGAAATCTTTTGAAGGGGCGAATAAACCGGGGAAATATCTAGCTTGGCAACTCAAAGCAAGAAAAGAAAGAAGAATGATAACCAAAATTATAGAAGAAGGAAAAGAATTCGTTGACCCTAATGGTATAAAGAGAAGTTTCTTCAAGTATTATGCTAAATTGTTTCAAGCAAATAGAATTGATCTTGAGAAGATTGAAAGATATTTAGAAGAGATTCCACTATCCAAAATAAGCAAAGAGTTTAAAGATTTACTAAATGGGCCAATCCAAACAGAGGAAGTGAGGAAGGCAATTGAAGAAGCGAAGTTGGGGAAGGCGCCAGGGCCGGACGGATTTACCGCGAAGTTTTATAAAAAAATGAAAGAGGAACTTGTCCCGGCCCTGGAAGCTTTATCCAACGACATACGGATGTGCAAGAAAGTGCCAGACTCATGGAAAGAGGCAATCATTTCATTGATACCAAAGGAAGGCCAAGAACTAACGAATGTAAAGAACTACAGGCCAATTTCTCTCCTAAATAATGACTATAAGATCTTTGCAAAAATTATTGCAGAAAGAGTGAAAAACTACTTACAAACAGTGATTTCAGAAGATCAAGCGGGCTTTCTGCCAAAAAGACAAATTCGAGATAATGTAAGAATAGTAATGGACGCAGTGGAATACTATGAAAAGCACCCTGAAAAAGAGGTAACTTTTTTGTTTGTGGATGCGGAAAAAGCATTTGACAATCTTAATTGGAAGTTTATGTTACAGATGATGGAAAAAATTGATACGGGACAACAGTTCAGAAATTGTATTGAAGCTATCTATTCGGAACAAAGAGCTACACTGAATGTAAATAAAGAATTGACCGATAGCTTCAAGGTACAGAAAGGTACTCGGCAGGGTTGTCCCTTGTCACCGCTATTGTTCATTTGGGTGTTGGAGGTACTTTTACAAAAAATACAACAAGATCAAGAGATTAAGGGTTTGACACATAAAGGTTTTAAATATAAATACCGTGCTTTTGCAGATGACGTAATGTTTATTGTGGAAAACCCGACGGAAGAGTTACCGTTACTATTTCAAAAAATAAAAGATTTTGGAGAATTGGCAGGATTTTATGTAAACAAGAATAAAACGAAGCTTATTTGCAAAAATATGACGAAACAAAAACAAGTGGAACTACAAAATTTGGTACAATGTGAAGTGGTAAAGAAGACGAAATACTTAGGCATTGAGTTAACTGCAAAGAATATAGACTTATATAAGAACAATTATGAAAAACTATGGGCTAAGTTAACCCAAGACTTTAAGAAATGGGACAAAATGAATTTGTCACTGATGGGAAGAATTTCAGTTATAAAAATGAATGTCCTACCACGTTTGATGTTCCTGTTCCAAACAATACCAATACTTAGTAAGACAGATTTGCTGCAAAGGTGGCAACAAGAACTATCAAAGTTTGTTTGGGCAGGCAAGAAACCGAGAATTAAGATGAAAATACTTTGTGATGCCAAGGACAGAGGTGGACTACAGCTACCAAATCTCAGATTATATTATGAAGCGGTTTGTATGACCTGGTTGAAGCAATGGGTGAAATTAGAAAATGATAAGCTATTGGGGTTAGAAGGTCATGATTGTAGATTTGGTTGGCATGCATATTTATGGTATGACAAAACAAAAATGGATAGCTTTTTTAAGCATCATGTGGTAAGAAAAGCATTATTTGTGGTATGGATGAGATATAAAAAATATTTTGGTGATGTAAGGCCACTTTGGATTGTACCAGTGGAAGTGTTAACATCTTACTCAAGACGTAGAGACAAAGATTGGTTGCTGTATAAAGACATAATAAAAAAAGAGGGAACAGAATGGGTAATGAAAAAGCAGAATGAAATTGAATATGAATATGAATGGTTGAAATACATGCAGATCTCTGACCTTTTTAGGTCAGACAAAAGAAATTATGGTTTTAGAGAGGAAAAAAATGAAATGGAAAAGGTATGGGAGTGTGGAGGGGGAAAAGATATCTCTAAAATGTATAAAGTGTTGTTAAAATGGTATACAGAAGATGAGACTGTGAAAGAGCAAATGTTAAAATGGGCAATAAATATGAACAAGGAAATTGACATAGAAACCTGGGAATATTTGTGGAAAAATGCTATTAAGATATCACCCTGTACCAATGTTAGAGAGAATTGTTATAAAATGATGTATAGGTGGTATATGACCCCAAAGAAAATTGCAAATATGAACCAGAATATGTCAAATAAATGTTGGAAATGTAAAAAACATGAGGGCTCATTTTACCATATGTGGTGGACTTGTGAAAAAGCTACACTCTTTTGGACAAAAGTCCACAAAGAAATGCAAAAAATACTTAAGTGCTCTTTCAAGAAAGCGCCTGAAATTCTGCTTTTGGGACTAAAAATGGAAGAAGTTAACTCGACTAAAAGGACTTTATTCTGGTACCTTATTACAACAGCGAGGATGATTTATGCACAATTTTGGAAGACTGAGAAAGTACCAGAAATCGAAGACTGGATACAAAAAGTTCTGTTCATGGCAGAAATGGATAAAATTACAAAGAAGTTGAATAATCAAGAAGACAACGTGTTTTTTCAAGAATGGAATGACTTTAAAATATATCTGGAAAAGAACTGGGATGTAAAACAAAACTTAATATGTTTAGATCAATATTAAGTCAAATGATGTTATCTTGAGGTTGGATGATAACAAATGATGTGTTAATGATATAATGAAATTTGTAAGAAGGGGGAGAAGCATTGCGGGAAGCCACTGGAGGGAGGGGAGGAAGGGAATGAGGTAAACAATGGACTGAATGATTTAATCTTATATGTTATGTTCCTAAGAAAATAAAAATTTGTTTACCAGCAGTGTGATGCGGTTGCTAAAAAGGCAAATGCAGTTTTGGGCTGTATCAACAGAAGTATAGTGTCCAGATCACGTGAAGTGATGGTATCGCTTCACTCTGCTCTGGTTAGACCTCACCTAGAGTATTGTGTTCAGTTTTGAGCACCACAATTTAAGAGGGATATAGACAAGCTGGAATGTGTCCAGAAGGGGGCAATGAAGATGTTGAGGGGTCTGGAGACCGAGTCCTATGAGGAAAGGTTGAAGGAGCTGGGTATGTTTAGTCTGGAGAGGAATCGACTGAGAGGTGATATGATAACCATCTTCAAGTACTTGAAGGGCTGTCATATAGAGGATGGTGCGGAGTTGTTTTCTGTTGCCCCAGAAGATCAGGCCAGAACCAACGGGTTGACATTAAATCAGAAAACTTTTCAGCTAAACATAAGGAAGAACTTCCTGACAGAGTGGTTCCTCAGTGGAACAAGCTTCCTTGGGAGGTGGTGGGCTCTCCTTCTTTGGAGGTTTTCAGACAGAGGCTAGATGGCCATCTGAAAGCAATACGGATTCTGTGAATTTAGGCAGATCACGAGAGGGAGGGCAGGAAGGGTTGCATCAGTGCTTAGTTCTTGTGGCCCTTTCTTACACACCGAGGGAAATGCTGATGGCAACTTTGGGGTCAGGAAGCAATTTTTATCCAGGCCAGTTTCCTGGAGATCCTGGAGGTGTTCTGTCATCTTCTGGATGTGGAACAGTGGTCACTGGGGGGGTGTGTGTGGGGGGGGGTACTTGTGAATTTCCTGCATTGTGCAGGGGGTTGGACTAGATGACCCGTTGGTCCCTTCTAACTCTGTGAATCTATGATTCTATGATTTTTCACCAGTGGAAAAAGTGGTTGGATCCACCTTTTGTGCTTCCCCTGAGAATTGTTGAGAGACACTACAATAAAATCACTGCTGAAAATACTAGGTGCCACAATAATTTTTTTAGGTACCATGGCAACCTGGCCCTTGGACTATGTCAAGCTCTGGTTTAAACATTATTTATTTATTTATTTATTTATTTATTTATTTATTGGATTTATATCCCGCCCTCACCACATAGCAGGCTCAGGGTGGGTTCCATCAAACATAACGAGCAATGTACAAAGAATTAAAAACAGTTAAAACCCCATTAAAAATACAACAATATTCATAGAATCATGGAGTTGGATCTCCAGGGTCATCTAGTCCAACCCCCATTCCTCTGGTACAAGTCATAGTTCAATCCTCACAGATGCAATCACTTTCAAGTTTCGGTCCTTACATGGTAAAGCAGATCTGACCCACTGAGGGGAAGTCCAGTAAAGAGGGGGGGAAGCCCACTGCCCTAACTAAAAGCCTGGCAGAAGAGCTCCATCTTGCAGGCCCTGCAGAATTGTAAAAGGTCCCTCAGGGCCCTGATCTCATATGGGAGCTCATTCTACCAGGCAGGGGCCAGGGCTGAAAAGGCCCTGTCCCTAGTCGAGGCAAGACAGACATCTCTGGGACCGGGGACCACCAGAAGATGTTGGTTGGCAGATCATAAAGCCCTTCAGGGCTCATAGAGGGAGAGGCGGTCTTGCAGATATGCAGGTCCCTGGCCGTATAGAGCTTTAAAGGTAAGCACCAACACTTTGGAACAGATCTGGTACTCAATAGGCAGCCAGTGCAGTTCACGCAGCACCAGGTGGATCAATGTCCGCACAGACGACGAAGGCAACACCTCTGCAGCTTCCAGAGCAGAGTCAAGGGCAGCCCCATGTAGAGAGAGTTAAAATAATCTAATCTGGAAGTGACCATTGCATGGCTCACTGTAGCCAGATCCCGGGGGGTGAGATATGGGGCCAGCTGTCTCAGATGGAAAAAGGCAGACCTGGCAGACAAACTTCCTTACTGGCCTGCATACAATGATTTTTCTTAAGAAAAAGTTGATGTGCTATGGTGACAGTCTTGTGCATGCATGATGAACAGTGTAACCAAATGCACAGGTAACTCTGCCAGTTTCCTAAACCTTGGAAAAAAAGGTTTATAGTATGGCAAACAAATCCCTATTGTTTTATAGTTTAAATTTTCTATATTTTCTATCCCAAGGGGAGAAGAAAAACACAGTTTTGTCCTGTAGGAGTAAAAGCAGTTTATGGGTGGCATTTTTCATAAATTAACAGAAGAGCAAATAAAGAACACATTCCCCCCACCCCACCTCCTTTTCCCCTTGGAAAAGCATCCCCACAACTACATTTGGAAGAGAAAGAAAAATCTTTTGATGTGGTCTGGAACTAGCTACAACATGTTAACTCATGTATATGTTTGCTGTGGTTCTTAAATAATCTTTAATTTTTGCATTGTAGTGGTTTAACATTAACGTATGAAGAAATAGATAGAGGACCAGACTATGTTATAAAAGGTGTTCTTGCTAAAGGTCTAGTGAACAACTACCAGGGCAAGGTAGGCTGAATGACTTCTAATATTGTAGTACTGTTTTTCTATAAACAGTGAATAATTGTGTAATTTGTAGTTTTGTCTTTATCTCTGGTTATCTGTTTTTATAACAGGTCAGTTGTCTCCTAGTATTTTTTGGAGTCAGAATCATTAGTATATCTAATCTGATTGTTAGGGTTTCTGGTGATGCTGAAAGACAGTACTGTAGCAGGCTTTAAAGATTTTAACATGAAAGGTAGAACAACAATATTGAAATATACTGGGTTCGAGACACATGTAGTGATTAGCTCATAGTTTATTAGTGAATCAGCTCAAACTAAGGACAACTCTAGCGGGGCCGGAGCCCTGCTTATAAGCCTGTAAAACAGCATACCCATAACACACCCACTTGCATCAATAGACTATTTACACAGTCATCGCATCTTAATAGGTGGCTGCCAGGATCCTGATGGTCTATTGTTTTCTTCCTCAAGCTCACCCTTTCTCTGGCAGCCCCGTGTTGCAGGGAAACTGTATCAGTACATAACAAATGTTTTAAAGTAGGTTTTATACAGAGGTAGAAAGTTTCGTGTATAACCCCATGGAGAATTAGTCCAGTCTAAGCTCGTTGAAAGTAATGGTCTTGGACTGGAGCAGCTTTGCATAGGACTGCACATTTAAGTGAAGGTGAAGGCAATGAGAGTATATGTATAAAATTAAAACTGAATTAAGTGAAGGTGAAGGCAATAGGCGTATATGTATAAAACTAAAATTGAATTAGACGTCACACATGAAGCTGCTTTATACTGAATCAGACCATTAGTCCATCAAGGGACGGAGAAATCTGAGGTTTGCTATTTTATTCTGGTTTTAACTGGAAATGTTTTTAACTCTTATTGTAATATGCCTTGAACTCCAAAGAAAGGTGGGATATCAGTATTTAAATAAATAAATAATTGTCTACTCAGATGGATAGCAGCTGTCCAAGGTCTCAGGTAGAGACCTTCACATCACCTACGGCCTGGTCCTTTTAATGGGAGATGCCAGAGATTGAACCTGTGACCTTCTGCATGCAAAGCAGAGGGTCTTCCACTGAGTCACAGCCCCTCCACTAAGTACTTCCCAGGGGAACTCTTCAGTTATTGTTTTCAAGAGTAACTGTGTAAATCAAGAAAAGGAAATGTAATGAACATTAATATTTAAACTGATCTTTTTCAATAGAACTTTAACTTGAAAGTTACTCTTCCTGGTTTGAGGGAAGAAACACAGGTTTTGAGAATTAAACTTCACCCAGGTAAGTGAAGTATTTGGAAATCTTTGCATGTGTTTGCTGAAAGATATTCAGCAATTTTATATGAGAGCATTTTTTAAAAAATAAAGTCTGAAATTAGACCTATCTAATTTTATATTAAAATGCTTAAGAAAATTTAGTTTTGGTAGCTATTATACTTGTTGAATTGAGTTAATTTACTGTGGCCCATTCTCTAAAATAGTAGTTCACCACATTCTGTCCAAATCAACTAAGATTGAAAAAGGAGTTAGACAAAGCTGTCTGCTTTGCTATTCACATAAGTAATTGAACAGTTTGCTTTGATGGTGAAACAGTCAGAAGAGATTCAGGGTGTGAAAATGAAGAGATATCATCATAAAACCAATTTATATGCAGATAATGCTGTATTTCTAATTGACCCACTAGAATCTGAAAAATTATTAAAACAAATATTTGATGAGTGTGGGTTATAAATTTAACAGGTTATAAATTTAACAGATTAGACAGAAACTCTTTTTTTAAGGTTAATAATGAAAACTTGAGGGCAGGCACACTATGCAGCCAAATCACTGCAGGAAGAAATTAAATACGCAGGAGTTAATATCTCTACAGATAAAGATCTCTTCAAATATAATTTACTCAATTAATTTCTGAAATTAAGGCAAACATAGATATCTGGTCAAAACTGAATATCTCATTTCTGAATTAACATTATAAAAATATTTATACTTCTGAAGAGATATTTACGCTTACTAATTTTAATACAAGACAAGAAACTGCAAGAACTGTAAAAACCTTTAAACAGTTTTATTTGAGGTAATAAGAAACCGATAATAAGACTGACTACTCCACAGTATTGATGGCATAGGGGAGGTTTTAGTTATTCTAGTATTCCCATTTATTACCATGCAACTTGACTCTTGGTTAATTAAATAGATATCACTGGAAGAGGACTGTTCTTTAATCTATATTGAGCAAATGTATGTTAAAGTTCCATTAGATGTCTGGATTTGGCTCAAAAGAACAAATGAATTTTACAGTTATTGATGCACTATTGCATCCCTAGTCACAATTTGGCCAGAAAATAGCAACCTCTATCTCTCTATTATCCCCAATTATTAGAAATAAAAAGTTATATCTGACCATGATCCTAATGACTTTAAACACTGGGAAGGATGTGCCTGACACCACACACTATTTAAAAAAGAAAGCCTTTAAATAATATTGATGTTTGGAGACAAATGGTGAATCAGATGCATAATTAATCCTGGTTTACATGACATGTTTTAATTTAGTTAACTATTTACAATGTGCTTGTCTCACAGAATTATGATTTAAAATATGGTACTGATAGCAAGTTTAACTTGTTGAATTTTCTGTTGGGTTTACTCTTTTTTTGTAAAGAATTGTTAAAAAGATATAAAGGTATAAAAAAAATTAAACTTCTCCCAAATAAATAAAATCTTTGAAAATCTTTGAAAATGTTTGCTGAAATTAAGACGACCCCTTTACAGACAAAATAGAATGTAATGTGATATTACACATATCTTTGCATTTCTTTGATGCAGATCTAGCTCAAAACATTATTCATAGTAATTGTTTATTATTTTGGATTTTTACTTGAACATTTAATTTTTCTGGCTGAACAGATATCTCGTCTGTTTGCTCTGTCTTCAAGTACATAGTGCCATCAAGAACAGTTCAGTGTTTCAGCGCCATTATTGTTGTATCAGTTTAGTTGCTTGGAAATGAATTATGTAGATGAAATGGTCATGAAACATCTTTGTCTTGTTAAGATTATAGCAATTTAAAATATTGGTATGTATCCAACCATCAGTAGACTTCACGGAGTGGGTGTTTTTTTTTTTACTTTGCCCTCTTGTGGCAACCCCCTGAAATTTTGCTTGGCGGGGGGGGGGGTGTCAGCAAATGCCACTCTGTTTAGGGGATTGTGTGGCTGGATACAAGCCACTTAGTTGTGTCCATTGACATTTTAAAGGTTTGCTGATAAATTGCATTTTAAAATTCCATAAGTGGACAGTAAACTTTTGTTTGTAAACTCAACAGGCCCTCCTCGACGGCTAAACGTCAGACCAGATTCCAACATCTTTAAAATTGAAAATGGAACACCAGTCTCTTTTCAGATTGAAGTGCTGGATGAAGTAGGAAACATAACAGCACAACCAAAACTTATTGTTCATTGCAAGGTACATCAATTGCATAAATGTCTGCGGTTTTTAAAAAATACAACATGAGCCTCATTGGTATGTAACCTCCTGTTACTGAAATTAATAGTATAGGAAGTTCTTACACATCTTGCGATTTCCAGTAAAAAGTAAGTTGTGACCTTTTACCTAAGAGGCTTTTTTGAACTCTGAACTCCAGCTACAGAAACATTTCCAAAACCACCACTATCGCTATATCACAGCTAGCAGAAAAGTAGGGAGAAATGCATTAGGGACAATTCAGGCAACTTTTAAATCTCATAGATTTTACTGAGAAAGGTAAATACATGCTTCACTTTGATTCCTTAAAATCCATGTAGAAAGTATTTTAATTTTGTCTGGAACATGTCTATTGTATACCAAACGTCTGAATTCCCATACCATACCGTTAAGTATTTCATTATTTCTTAAAAGCCCAGTTATTACTGTCTCCATTAGAGGAGGTTGTATGATATTAAGGGTTATTCCTTCCATTTGCAAATTAAAAGCTATGCAAAACAGGCAGACTCTTCTTTTGTTCCAGGGGAAGCCATGCCCCCCCCCATGCACACACAAGGGCCTAATGCAAGTAGTAGAT
This sequence comes from Gekko japonicus, assembly GCF_001447785.1. NCBI lineage: Eukaryota > Metazoa > Chordata > Lepidosauria > Squamata > Gekkonidae > Gekko > Gekko japonicus. The sequence goes on along the minus strand of NW_015167588.1, from coordinate 63,400 downwards.
CACCAAGAAACAATAGAACGTGTGCGATTAAACTTTTTCTAAGCATAAATAATGATTATCAGTTAGATTATGCTGTATAAAACATTTGGCAGCCCACCAGACTACCAAATTCCATCTTGGGAGCAGTACTTAACACATGAAGCTGCTTCCTACTGAGTTATATCACTGAATTATCAAAGCCAGTATTGTCTACTCTGACTGGCAGTGGCTGTGCAGTATCCCAGGTCTAAGTCTTTCACATCATCTGCTACTTAGGGACTGAACTTGAGACCTTCTGCATCCAAGGGAAATGCTCTGTCATTGAGCGTGCCCCTTAATTACAGTCCCAGTAGGGTTACCCAGGCAGATCAGGATACTCTCTCCCACTGAAAAGGAGCCCTCATGGTATTGGATCATGGTATCGGTTTCATTATTTCATGCATTCTGTGGCAGACGCATAAACTCTAGACTGTAAGCATTTGGGTATGGCCATTTATTTTGCTATTTTTATTGCTAGTATATTGCCTAATTGTTTATATTATAGAAATACTATTATATTATGTGTTGTTTTGTTTTATAAATTTTTAATTGATAATGAACTACTATATTCAGGAATTATTCCTTGCAAATTAAAAGTAGCAATGTTATGTGTTTAGAGCACATTTTTGCTACTAAGTAATTTTAAGCTAAAATTAATTTTTCTTTTTGATAGGCTATTTGCTTTTTCATTTTCTGTGGTTGGCACTGTACTCCAAAGCAACATATTTTATGCACACCCCAAAAAACATAAGCTGTATAAAGCTGCTGCTTATGTGAATGGAGCCTGGGGTTTTTGTTCTGAGGAGTTAATAACAGGCCATTTATATGAAAGATGCTACTGTCTTCTCTGTAAACAAAAGTTTCATGTCCTTTTATAACACTTTTTATTTTGTCTTTGAGTCCTTGTAACCTGTGTTCTTGATGCATAAGCTGTGACTTGATATTGCTACCATCATAAGCAGGCATGATATTAATTGCTGGATCACATGATTATATTAGTTTTCAGGTGCTCCAGACCTTCCTATATATTCTGTGGATTGCAGCAGTGGTGGGTTGAATATCTTAACTGGACCATTTCTGCATGTAAAAAATATAAAGAAAGACCAGACACTTAAAGCAAAGATCGAAATACCTGTAAGTAAGACCATTTTTTTCAAACATGTTTTAAAAATTACAGAACAAGTTCACCTCCATAGTCTGCAGAAGCAAAATTCTATATATTTGATACCAATCCCACCATTTGTGAACTTTCCACATACATGTGGAATGGAATCATGCAGAATTTTCGCTGTTTTACAAGTACCATCAGTTTTCCAATAAAAAAACACTACTTGAATAAATTCCTTATTCTGACATCATATTAGATGTTTGAATGTTGAGTGTAGGTTTCTTTTTTAAGCAAAATTTAATTTATCTCATCACAGTGTAATATAAAAGTTATTACAAATAAGCTAAATAAACTGAGAAAAGAGGGGGGAAATTCAACACAGGACCTAACAAGGCTTTATCCAACCAACTGGCATCTCCAATTGGATCCATCTCAAATAATTTCTTCAATTTGAATCTTGTAGAGAAATAATTTATAAAACAATTGACTAATTGGGTCTCAATACATTGAAAGAATTCATAAATTATAAAAAAACGCCAAAAAGCAGTTTGGACACAAAAAATAATACAAAACCAGAACAGTTATTAGAGATACAATTATATACAGATTTCAGCAATAAAATACTAATTTCTCATCTTTGAAAACAAGAGACCAAAGCTCTCAGAATTACTAGTGTTAGGTTGTTTCAAACCCGGGAAATTTTACTAAGGATCAGGTGAAACTGAGTTCATATTCTAAGGTCCAGTGGAAGAGATCTTCTGAATAAGACTGTCGTTCTCACTTCAGAGGATGCCATGGTTTCATACTTATACAATCAAATATAAAGAACAATTAAATAAGTAAATATTTATTAAAAAATCTTGGCACAATTATCTTGGCAGGAGATTTTGCTTGGTTTGGCCAGGGCTCAGTTGCAGCAGTATTTCTGTTGTTTGAGTCTTAGCATCTTTAGGAATTGGTGTTTTATGTCCTGGCACCACAGTTCTCTATCTGCTGTTTTATTGCAATCAAGGTATTTAAGTAAAATAGCTGAGCTTGATTTTGAAGAGCTGGAATCAGATAACTAGGATACTTCTGTTGAAGGGTGAGAGCAGGCAGCCAACTAATGACTTCACAAGTATGCAGAAAAATATGGCTTCATATTAGAGAGGGGTTAACTGGCCAGATTCTCTCCCTGCCTCTCAGTGTTCCATGCAGGCCCCAGTTTGTGTCAGTGTATCTTTCAGTTACTAGACATCCTATTATTACTGTTTATTAACTTTCCCCTTGTTTATCATTAGAGTTGCAAAGATGTGCCACCAGTGGAAAAGACTATTAAATTGCTTCCCAGCAGTCGTGTTGCAAAACTACAGGTTTTTAGTATGGAAGGGGAAAAAGCTACTCAGATCAAACACCAGGACGAAATTAGCTGGGTTGCAGGTGACGTGATGCAAAATCTTATGTTCCAAATGTATGATGAGATTGAAAAAGAGATAATAATAACACCAGCTTTGGCTGAAAAAATTAAGGTAGGTATTTTTCAGGAATTTTAGACTGAACATAATATGGGATAAAAGGTTACTTTGCAGAAATGGTGAAAGAATGCTGGACACAATGGGAGATTGTGGAAAGTGTGTTTTTTGGTGCACTGAGCTGCGGTAGCTCAAGTGGTTAAGATGCTGAACTGCAGGCTGTGGAAGGTCAGTAGTCCAGCAGTTCGACACCCGGGTTGCTACATGACGGAGTGAGCTCCCGTCTCTAGTTCCAGCTCCTGCCAACCTAGCAGTTCGAAAGCAAGAAATTGCAAGTAGATAAATAGGGACCACTTTGGTGGGAAGGTAACAGCGTTCCGTGCGCCTTGGTGTTTAGTCATGCCGGCCACATGACCATGGAAACATCTTCGGACAGCGCTGGCTCTTCGGCTTTGAAACGGAAATGAGCACCGCAACCCTAGAGTCGGACTCGACCGGCTTTCGAACAAGGGAACCTTTACCTTTACTTTTTTTCAAGCACTGCATGTATTTACATTCCAATACATTTACATTCCATTTTATGTTCCAATACATTTGTAGGCTGTTCAAAATCAAAGGCATGGAGCAAACAGCAATAGAAATGTGTTAGAAGCAGGTGTAGCATAGTAGCTAAAATAATGAACTGTGATCTTTTAGATTCCGGGTTCAGATGACACCTCTGGTACAAGCTCACTAAGTGGCCTTAGGCAAGCCACTCTTTCAATCATAGTCTTCCTATCTGTGATATGATAAAATATTAATGGCCTACCTTACAGGGCTTATATAAGAATTAAATAAATAATGTCTGCAAAGCACTTGGAATACTGAAAATATCATGCTTCCCCTGGACAACCAACAGTATTGTAAGCCCACAGCAAAGGCACAGGGGCCAAAGCTTCCCTCTACTGCTGCCTCTGAGTGATTATATTCATAGATGTGCTGCTTCTGAACACAGAGGTCAATTCAGCCATCATTGCTAATAATAATGGATGGGCATGCATTCCACGTGTTTATCTAATTACATTGTAAAGCAATCTCCACTAATGTCTATCACTACATCCTGTGGCAGTGAGTTCTATTCACAGTTTGTCAATTTCCAAAGCAAAAATCTGTTTTTTTGGGAAAGCATTTAATATGCATTCTGTGGTTGCCTGCAAAGACCCAGTGGCCACTGGGATCTCAGATGACATTCATTTCTTAAAACTACAGGCACTGGTTCTGTTGGGGGGGGGAATCCCCCAACCTGTAGGGGATTTTATTATTAAAGATTTCAGGTTTTTCGGTAACCTTGGAAGATTTTCTCAGGTTTGCAGAACAAGTCTGTCTTGTCTGTTCATGGCTCTAATCTGAGGGTTGAAGGAGACAAATTTTGAGCCATGTTGGGAATGATATATAACAAGTGGGGACTGTGAGAAACTTGCTGGAAAATTCCCCCCACTGTTTCCATATGGGAAGAAGGAGAACAGCTTGGAGAGGCTGCAAGTGAGTACTGTCAGTCTGGCAGGGAGGTCTGGCAACTACTCAGCTACTCCAAGTTCAACTGCCCATAGATACATTTGGAGCATGGGAGGGAATGAGACTGCCAGGACATGGAGGCTGACCATGGACCTCTCTCCCAACCCTTACACACTAAGTGGGGATTTAAAGGCACAGAAGGAAATAGAAAAAATTCAGGGAAATTTTTTCCCCTGTTTTTTTCCCCCAATACCTTTTTTTGTTTTTCCAACTGAAAAACTGGAAATTTGGGGAAGTACTGAAAAAAATGCTATGAAATATTTTCTCTTTTCAAATGAATGGCATGCTCTCAAAGACAGGTGGGCATGTTTTAGATATATACAATTCTTAAGTCCAAGTTGCATTTCCACACCTACAGTGATACCTGTTCTTGATGAGGGGAGCATGCAGGGTTGCTCTCATTGCTTTTCAGCTGTTGCGTACCTTATGTTGTTCTTTTAACCTGACTTGTGGTTGACTTTTTCATCTCTCCTTCAAACTGCTGTGCCCATGGATTGGGTAAAAAGTAGCTTGCAGGAGGGAGAAAAAAGATCAGAAGGAAGTAGGGCAGAAACTGTACCAAAATGTCAGAGGAAAACACATTTTTATTGGGAACTTAGCTCTCTCTAACCAGATAGTGAAAATTAAGGTACATGTGCTAACACAGGATAGGATGCATCATCTTGCAGCTTTCTCTGAAGTATTATATTTGCAATTTTGCTTGTACAACACTAAGGTAGAACTTTCAAATTCCATAAATATGTCTAATAGTACAATGTTATAGTCTGAGTAAATTATAAGTGATGCATTTTATGTTATTAAAGCAGTAATATTAGTTTAGGTTTGACAGGACAGTATATTTAAATTTTCATATGTTTAAATTTTCCCCAAAATTTCAGGGTTCCCGCCCCTTAAAAAAAAGCAGTTTCAAAATTTTTAGACATTTTAGAACTCTAGGGAGGTGGGCCAGTAATGGTTAGTGGGGAAATGATTAAAAAAAACATGGTGGAAGACAACAATACAAGGAGACACACAAATCTCCTTGGGAAGGGCGGAGTGTTCCCTCTAAGCTGAGTTAGTGTGAGCTAGCTCACAGTTTTTTAGCCTCCGGCTCACACATTTTTGTCTTAGCTCAAGAAGGATGACTCTAGAACAAACTGATTTATACAGTAGCCAAATTGCTCGCTCACAATTTTGATGCCAGTAGCTCACAAAGGAGGATTTTTGCTCACAAGACTCCACAGCTTAGAGGGAGCATTGGAAGGGAGTTCCAAAGTTTTAGCACCATGACCAAAAAGTTGTCATTAGTCTGGCATCAAATGGCAAAGGCACCTAAAGCAGGGACTCTGAAGATGACCAGAGTGAATTGGGAGGTTCATAACAGATACTATCTGTATATGTTCTAAAAATCTGGGGGAATGTAGATTTAGACAAAATTTAAAAAACAATATATATTCAATAAGAACAGAAAAGGTTACTTTCAATTACGCCTTATACTCTTGATTAAATTTATTTTTGTTTTTTAGGTAAATTGGACTCCCAAGATTAGTAAAGAACAACTGGTTAAAGGATTGTTGCCTGATGTAAAAGTACCAACATCTGTAAATGATGTACGCTATTGTCAGATTACATTTCTTGATGACCATGTATCTTTGGAAAGTGCATTTATAGTCAGGTTTGTACATTTTGAAGTTGTAGAAGATATTCAGTTATTAGTTATAGCAATGAAATTGCATTTTTGTTGTTATTGGCAAGTGAGCAATGACATGATGCATATGTTAAAACTTTCATAGCTTTAAAGTAAGCGTACTGCAAGAACATATTGGGTTGGATCTTGTGTAAGTAGAAAGCAGTTCCATTTATAGAAGGAGAACTCTGTTTTTTATGGATTTCTTCCTCAAGCTTCAGCTGTCTGCTGTATCTCACGCTGTCCTTGGGGGAAGCCAGGAAATGTGTTGAATTCTGTTTGAGGAGCCTAGAACCCAGTCTGTTGTAGAGATACACAATGCACAAAATAGTATAACGTCTTGGATCAGTCAGGATTCACATATTCTAAATAGCTTTTGATATATGGAGTAATTAGTCATTATTTATATCTTAGGCCACTTCCTGATGAGGCAAGGCATATTAAATGCAAACTAAAAGGATCAAACGTATTACAAATGGGTGAAAAACTGCAAGCTGAAATTGGCAAGTACCTATACTTTTCAACAGTTTTATTCTACTACCCCATTCCTACAAATAAGCATAGTGTGGTGGTACATTGAGTGCCTTGTGGCATGGTTACAGCAGCAGCCTGTGCTCAGCAGGTGTGACAGATTGCAGTCCATTGAATTATTCATTTATGTCTGTGTTACATATGACCTTGACAACCACAAATAGTTCTATGGTGGCGGATGTGTGTTAGGATACTATGTGGGTGAATCATCCTGAGTCATACATCCTTTGCTGTCCAGTTCTATGCAGAGTTTATCAGAGTCCAGAACTCTGTTTTTATTAATCTTATTGAAGTCTGATGTAGTTTCCTTTAAAATTACTTCATATTCTGTTTCATATTCGTATTTTATTTGCATTGCTGTTCCTAAAAGATATGCAGACAAGCACTCAGCATATTAACTCAAAATAAGTCCTTTGCACACGTTCTTTCTGCTTTGCTCAGTAGAATTTGCTTTTAAGGAAGTATATGCAGGGATGCAATTTTTTACTACTAACACGAGTTCAGATCAGCATTGCTACTTGTGTAACACAGGAAACTTGCAACTCTTTGCATTTCTCACATACATGGCAAGCTAAGCAGATTTAATTTTATTTGTTTGTTTTAAATGTATTGACTGACTTTTCTGGAGACAGCTCCATCAAAGAGATACATACAGTGAAAACTAATAAAATGGTATCATCAAAGGAATAGTTTTTTTAATAAGAAATTTGCATTTTCCTGTGTATTAAGCTCTAAAGAGGATTTCTGGATCACTGTTGATTTCTTGCACTTTTTCTCTTGAGAATTTGGGAAATTCCACAGCCCTCTCTTCTGATATTTGCCTGTCTTGCATTTCTTTTACTGGTTTAAAGATTCCATTTGTTGAAAGGCTAGATAAATACAGGCTTGTTATTTGTCAAGGAAATATAATTTAATGGCTGTTAAGTATACTATTAGTGAGTATGTATTGATATTTGTAAATTTGTTTGTAAAACTGCTTCATTACATGGTTAATTAATCTATTTTGCAATAAGTATGTATATTAAAGGAGCCGGAATGGTGTCGCTGGTGTTGACTGTTAGACTGGGAAATGGGAGACCCAAGTTCAAATCTCAGCCTAACTTACCTCGCAGAGTTGTTGTGAGGGCTAGCATTGGGAGGGGAGAACTGTTCTGAGGCTCCTTGGAGGAAGTGCTGGATAATAAATACTATACATTTCACAATATTCCAATTTTTCACTGTTTTTTTTTAAGAGGTAATGATTACCGATCAGCATGGAAACCAGATTCAGAACCTGGCATCATCTTCTGTGAGTTCCTTGGGGATTTCTGGGAATGGACTAGATAAGACAGATCTGAAAATTTTTTGGCAGGTAATTTCTAATAACACTCATTTATAACGTTTATATCCATAAAGCAGCATTATCTTATACTTGGAAGGAGTGGGGAGCAAGTTTAGCCATATCTTCACCTCCATCCATGAACAAACTGGCATTCATACAAACATAGGTGGAGGAAATCATGTTGGAACGATGAGGTGTTTGAAGGGCTACTACCACGTGATGTTCTCTGTGTGTTTCTTTTGTTATTGGATTCACAACTGAGATCTTTCCTTGGAACGTTTTGCCAGTACAGAAGGTTTCAGGAACTGGTTGAAATATTTATTCTGGACTGTCAGTTCACTGAATGTTGTGTAGATAGCATTTCTTCTTTTATGGTTAAACCTATACACCCTTGGATGCTGCGTGACATGGGAGATGTCATAGAGTTGAAAGGTAGATAAATGCTATCAGAGCTATCCTTCACCAAGAGGACAGTTTTCTCCATGACTGCATCCTTTTCCTTATTTGTTGCTTTTCAAGGGCAATGGAGTATTTTTTTTCCCCATTCACTAGGTGGCAGGCTGTATTTGAAAAATAAGGATTGGCCTGGGCTGGACCTTTCCTTTTTCCTTGTAAGGTCAGTCTTTTTCTGCTTCTGCAGTGAACAGTCCTTCTGGTGTGTTTCCTGGTTCTTTTTGCAGGGTCTTTACCTTATCTACATGTCATGGTTTAGCACAAGAATAAAGAAGGTACTGGTATTGCCAGTGAGCAGCACAGAGATGACTTTGTAACTGTTCTTCATCTCCCTTCTGTTACCCAAAATAGGCAGTCTCCACTTAATTTGGGGAAATTAGCTTGGAGATGGAGCAAGAGGCGGGGAACTGAGATCTCCACCTATATATATGGGGATTTGTCCCTATGAGAACTCTCAGAAATAACCAGGCTGTTATTTAAGGGAAAGGTTTTATTGAACAAAAACTAGTTGGAATAAAACTAGGATGTACACAGCAAACACATACAAGAGCTAATTAGGGAAATCGGAGAGGAAAAGGGAAAGCATTGTAGGGATGGGTGATCTTGAGGAGGTCCACAGAAGCAGCAAAGTCTAAGAGGAAACAGCCAGCATTTTGGGAAGCGAGAGAGGGCCCACATGCAAGTGGGGGCGTGAGGGGGATCCGAAAATATACACACACACTGCTGGGACAATAGGGTGACATATTTATAGGGCAAAATGTACCTTGAGGCAGGTTGACTCATTGCCAGAGAACAATGACTTAATTGTTCTAATGGAGGTAGACAAAGAGGTGGGAGAGGTTTGGGAAGCATGATAGGGAAGGTGAATTGACTTAAGCATTGATTAATGGCTGCTTAATCAAGGGTAATGGGTGAAGGGGAAGTCAGATTTGGGATTATTCCTGAATGACTCAGTAGGTTCTGGGTGACCGATTGTTCTTAGTCATGCATCTCTCCAGGGTAAGGAAGGCGTAGTAACCAGCCAGCCAGCCATTCTGACTTGTGCCTTGAAAACTGCTTTCCCAGGTCTCTGCCTGACTGGCATACATTTTGGTCCACTTTGGCCCAAGCAGTGCCCTGTTTAAGGTATTGGGGTGATGTATAGAGGGGTGTTTTTAGCTTTGTAGCTATAAACTGCCCCTCAGAGAGAGGATGGGTCTGACTGCTAATACTGCCACCTTTTCTCCTTATTTGCAGAATAATCCAGGGATGTGTCCTGTGGTTTTGTAGTTGGACCTCAGTTGTTGCCATCCCATTTCTACTTGTTTGCCTGACAGTGGTGCAGGATCCATCTAGTCAGTGAAATCAATTTGCCTCGCCTTATAGGTTTAGTTGGAGGTTACTTTTTCCAGACTGTTTTTTCTGTCAGGGTAGAGTATATTTGGTTCAGTCCAATGAGGTAGTTGCCACAGACCATACAAGGGAAAGAAGAGGTGGTTCCTTTGTCCAGCCCCAACTAATTGCTGTTCAAAGAAAGACTGCATTCTAGTGGACAAAGAGGAGGGTGCCCCCATGGCTTGGAGCACTGTTACGCAAACAAATAGAAGAAGAATTCACCAGGTTAGCAGATTCATTGTTTTCGTAGCCTGATGCTCCTTGCCTCCACTGAATCCTGACTCCTCCATGAGCTTGCATGGGCTCCTCCCTGGCTCATATATAAAATCCCAGCCTGAGAAGAACTCAGAATAATAATGCTGCCTCTGTACTGAAGGTGAGCCTTATGAGCTACCAAAGTATGTATTCTAAACCCAGGAAATGCAAACTTTGATAGCATTTCTAGTTATGCACTTCTATGGATGCCCTCTCAGCTTAAAATCTACATCTTACTTGCACTGCTTCTGACACAACTTTAGCATTCATGTTGACAGTTCTCTGAACTTGTTACCTTGTTTCTTAACTGCCTCTTTTGGCCCTATAAGTCTGTACTGACTCAGCAGTCTTGGCCCATTTCTTGATCTTCTGTTTCTTATTCTCCAGTAATTATAGTATCTTTAACCTCTACAGATGGAGAGTCCCTGCTGCTGCCTTACCCCTTGCCCCTCTTAGCCCTTATATAATTTTCAGTCCAATACTGCACTTTTCTCAGCAGCATTTTACCCCGTTATCTCTTCCCATAGATGTTATGATTTCTCCCGTCATCTTCTCCCTGTCCTCAGTTCTTGACTCATTTTTCCTGTGGCCCCATTGACCCATTCACTAATCCTCAATTTCTCCCTTCTTCCCAGCATCTGCATTCTGCTCTTGTGCTGCAGAACAACTTTGAGGAAAATGAAATACTGATTTTATACATTTTATATTCATTTTCCTTCTCGCTTCTGAGGGAGCTCCATTGACTCACCACCTGAGTCTACCCACCTGAACCTTTCAAGAGGAGAAAGCTTTCCGATCCTTCCAGACCAGCCTTGCTTGGTGGCAGAAAAATGGGGCTTAGACAGGTCCTGTACCTCTCTGGCTCCTTTTAAATTTGCGTCTTTGTTCTGCCTCTCTTCTCTCCCCCCACCCCATTCCTTCACAGTTGGGATGGGGAAGGGAGCATGCAGCATTTTTGTCTTGCCATCTGTGCCTGTCCTCAAGAGCACGGTCAGGATGCAACAAGGGGCCCAAGCGACCTGTTGCATAGTACACCAGAGTGAGCCTCAACTCTTCCTTTGTAGCACAGCACTGGGGGACTGGTGTGTGCCACCCATCTGCACATGGATGTTTCCACAAGCCAGTGTGGTGTAGCAGTTAGTATGTTGAATTAGGATCTGGGAGACCTGTGTTTGAATCACTGAACAACTGTTAAGAAGAGAAGAGAGGATTTATACCCTGCCCTTCACTACCCAAAGGTGTCTCAGAGCGGTTTACAAACTCCTTTCCCTTCCCCTCCCCACAACAGACACCCTGTGAGGTAGGTGGGGCTGAGAGAGCTCTGACACAAACTGCTCTTTTTTCAAGAACAGCTCTTACCAGAACTACGGCTTGCCCAAGGTCATCCAGCCAGGTGCAAGTGGAGGAGTGGGGAATCAAACCCGGCTCTCCCAGATTAGAGTCCGCGCACTTAACCACTACACCAAACTGGCTCTCATTGAGTGTTAAGTTCATTGAGGGATTTTATGCTGGTTGCACAAGCCTTCTCCCAGAGTTGTTGTGAGGATAAAGTGAAAGTGGGGAGGATTATGTTTGTCCATTGAATGAATGGAGGAATAAAAATGTAAAAAAATCAACAAATGTTATGTTTGCTAATCTTATTCCACATAGAACAAATATATAAAATAATTAAGTCAAAAATGCAATGAAACATAATAACAATTATGGTCATGGACCAGCAGAATAAGACACACATTAAGAGAGTGGTAATGAAACATATGTAAGTTTTACCCTTTTCCTCACCATCAAGTAACTTTTTCAATTCAGTTTTAATAAAATCAAAATTATGTTTGTTCTTTTCTTTATAGGCAGATACACAAACGTTCTGTGTTAAAGGCATCAGGTTCAAACCAGGTCATCCTGGAATCAAAGAACTGTGTTTTGGTTGGCATGAATTTTCTCACTTCTTGAGATTAAACATGATTGCAGGACCTCCAGCAAAATTGATTCTTATGGATTGGATAGATTTAGGGGAAGTAAGTTAGCCTCGTCTGATTGGAACGTTCTGTGTCAAAGTTCTGTGAAATTTTGGGGGAAATACGAATGGTGGGATTTTACTGTCAGCATTTTATTAACATTCTCTTGGGCATGAAAGGGATATAAAGAAGAGGTATTACATGGATTAGAGAACATGAACATAGTTTGTTATAACTAGTTCTTTCTCAGTCAGCATATGATGGAATAACTAATGAGTATTGTTCATTTACAGCAGTTATATTTATAGTCTTTAATAGTGATTTCTGCCCTTTTTCCAGTCTGTGTCAGTGATTAATGGCAAAGAGCTGCCAAAACCTCTTATAGTCCAGCTCTGTGATCAGTGGGACAACCCATCTCCTGAACCAAATGTCAAAATCAGCCTTGTTAAGTCAAGCATCATAAAGGTACATTTCTGTGAGCTATTGCTGAACATTACATTTCACTTTTTAAAAAGCCTTCTGAATTCTGTATCTAGACTATGCTATCACACAAGGTGTGCTTGTTGACAAAGCATTTACAACCCCAGCAGCACAAAATGGGCAACAGTCATGGCCAGCAGTGGGAGCCTGTGCTTCTTCAGCCTGTTCTCACTTGGCTACTGCAGTCTATACTCTAGCATGCTGGTTAACTAAGTTTGTGGATAAACCAGGTGCCAGATAACATCATTTTACTGTGGAATTCAACGACACCTAATGAAGTTGATGGACAATAGATTCAGGTTGGACAAGCAGAAACATTGCTTTTACTCAATGAGTAATTAAAATGTGGACTCCACTGCCAGTGAACATAGTGATGGTCTCTACCATAAACAAATTGAAACGGGATTAAACAAAACAACCACAGGATCTATAGCAGTGTGCTGATAAACCATCCAAATACAATTACTATTATCAGCTGAATTATGAGTTTGGAATATCAGTTGAAAAGGGAATTAGACAGATTCATGTGGTGTAATGTTTAGAGTGTTCAACTAGGAACTGGGAGACCCAAGTTTGAATCCCTACTCTGCCATGGAAGGTTACTGGGTTACTCAGTCACATATTTGCTGTCTAAACTACCATACAGGATCGTTGTGAGGATAAAATTACGGTGGAAGAATGTTCTAAGCCTCTTTGGGTCCCCATTGGAAATGAAGTAACCAATATACCCATCAATGGCTACTAGCTCTGATGACTAAAGAACCTCCATATTCAGAGGCAGCTAATCTCTGGATAATAATGCTAAGAGGTGACAATGGGAACACCTTGGTCTTTATGCCCTGTTTGTTGGTTTTCTAGTTTCATTGGCCACTTTATGGAACAGGTTGCTAGACTAGGTGAACCACCGTGATCTAACAGGGCTGCTGTTATGTTAGCTAAGTACACCCCTGGTTTTAGTGGAAAAGTGCTGAAAGCACATGGACTCCTTACCTATTGATTTCCTGAAGTTTCTTTCCCAGTGTAAGCATCATGATAGAGTGGAATTTGTACCAGGTCAGTTATACTTGTATGCTATTGAAATGTCTGCTCATTTTTATGATGAAGGTAAAACATTATCAGTGTGTCTCTGTTATTATGAGAGGGGACTTTTTTTTTACAGATCACTCCTTCAAATCAGCTGTATAAAACAAATGAAAATGGTAGAGCAAATTTGGGAGTTCTTAACATTCATGCTCCTAGGTAAGTGATTAAAAATATTTAATGTTGTGAAATATTATCAAATGCCCTCATATTTACTAGGATGGGCTGGATCCAAAGACTCTTTTGAAGCTTCCAATATGTGAATGCTCAGGGATATCATAATTTATTTTAAGTTATTGATTAAAAGTTGTTGGGGGGGTTAAATGGCATCTGCCCTCTCCTTATCTGTTTGGCCACTGATTGCCTTGCTCATAGTTCACAAAGGGGAGAGAAAGAGTAAGGTGAATCTGACTGAGAAAATATGCAACTGATTGGAACCATTAGTTGTTGTAGATTTTCTAAGGTGGGGTAGGGCTGAGTCATTATCTTGTAGGAGTTCCCCAGGCTGTGACATGCTAATGGAGAATTTCAACAGCCAATCCACATGCAAAAGAACCTCCTCAGGAAAGCTCCTCCATTAGCATGTCTCAGCCTGGGAAACTCCTACAAGAGAATGACTCAGCCCTACCCCACCTTCCTGGGTAGATATAAATTACCTGCCTACCATTTTTCTTCTCACCTTGACACAGAGAGTACTCCATCTCTCTGTGTTACACCTCTGAGGATGCCAATCACAGCTTCTGGTGAAACGTCAGGTCCTACAGTGCCAAGACCATGGCCACACAGCCTGGAAAATCTACAACAGCTAATGAACTCCGGCTGTGAAAGCTTCAACAACATACTGATTGGAACCAGTTAGTATAATTACATACAGAGCTTGTCACCAAAATATGTCTTCCCAGATTTGATTCTGTATTAGCACAGTGGCTCCTTTTGGCTTATTCTGATGTTTTCTCACAGACTGCATTTGCTAGCACACACTGACGTACAGCACTGTAGAGTGGGGAGACAGATAGTTACAAATGCCGTCGTTCCACTTTCATCCTCCCTCAGCAATAGCATCTTCTGTGCCATCTTAACAAATATCTGATGCAATCAGTATTAGTAACATCAGATGAACAGACCAGTGCAAGCAATTAGTGATAATGTGAGATTCTTCTGTTTTATTTGGGGGGTTTTTCTTTCCACTGTTAAAAGGTACTTGAAAATCTACTAGTTAGACATGTGGAAACTTTTTGGTAGATGTATTGGAGCTTAACTACTACCGTTTTGTTTCAGAGGAGAGCATATGCTGCAGCTTAAAGCAACATACAACAAGACTATCTTAGATTGTCCAGTAATTAAGTTAAACGTTCTTCCTGACCCGGATAAACCTGTGCTCTTGAATGTCAAGTATGACAAGAAAGCTGCCTTTGCAGCTGGAAGTACCTTTCCTGGTAAGTACTTACTTGTGGTTTGTTGATCCAGCCACTGCAAGGGGTTTACCAGTGTTGTTTGTTTGATTGGTCTTTATTCATTGGGCAGTTGGAGTGCCATTCATCCTGCCCTTTAACTTTTATTTATTATTGGAGAAAATTTTGTTGATTCACCCTCAAGACAAGATGGACAGATTATTTTAATCTTCTGGAAACTTTACAGAGTTAGACTGTTAGTAGCCCATTGACTCTGCTTAGAATTGCACTGTTGGATCTTCAACATTAGGAATATGGTAAAGAGAGCATGCAGCCCCCTCCATTGTGCCAGAGTTACTTTTAATCATCTTTCAGTCACTGATAGGGATCTATCAGTGTGGCTCTGTTTCCTTCAGGTGCAAGAGAGGTTTGCATCATGCTGCAGTGTAGGACGATCTAGACCTAGTCTGTGGGAAGTTTCTTTTCCTATTCATAATTTATTTAAAAAATCTTGCTGCTCAGCCACAGCAGAGGGTGAAGTTCTTTGAAATTACTCTGATTTCAAGAAAAATTAAATATCTCAAAAATGTTTTATTTCTAAAATTAGCTGAGAACAGGCTGTCATGTCATGTAACAGTCATCTACAAGGCAATCACTTTGGGTGTCTGTATAGGAAATGGGTACTGCACATGTACAGGCTCACCACAGAAGAAACTTCTAGAACTCTGAAAAGCACTTAGAGTGCTCTGCATACCCCTCTGCAAGAATTTTCCCATATTTTTCCAGGCACAAGGAAGGAGCAGGGGGCGGTTTCCCTCAGCTCTTTCTCTGCTGCCATGGAGTGTTGATGCTGTTTCTCAAACTCTTTACTTTCAATTTTGCTTCTTTTCCCCTGAAGGAAATGCATGAAAGAACATTATTTTGAAGGCGGAAAGGAGGGTAGACTCTCCCCCCCCCCCTTTTATGCAACAGTTCTTTAAAAAGGTGAGGGGATAAGAGAAAATTATAAAACAGAGAAAGAGGGAGCAGCTTACTATGTGTTAGGGCACTCACCCTAATGTTATTCTTGTTATTACTCAGAAAGTCATATTTTAAAAAATACACCAATTATGGTACCAAGATACCACAGACAGATATTTGGAGGAGGAACATGATGTTTTGAAATGTCCTGTTTGTCACCAGTTCACACCCAAGGCAAGGCACAACAGAGTGAGCATGAACCCCGTCCTGGAGAGCCCAGGCAAGTCCGATCTCATCAGATCTTGGGAACTAAGCAGGGCTGACCCTGGCAAGTACTTGGATGGGAGACCTCCAAAGAATCCCAGAGCCAGGACGCGGAGGCAGGCAATAGCACGCCACCTTTTTGTAAATGTCCAAGCCCCCCTAGGAATCGCCAGAAGTCAACCATGACTTCTAGGTACACACACATACACACAAAAATAATACTTACCAAAAAAACCCAAAAAAACCCTTGGAGTAACGCATGATTGTTTCCCTTGGATCCAATCCCAGTTTTGCATAAGCCTTTGGAACTGACACCTATCATGCCTCTCACTGCTGGAAATTACTGAAGGAGCTTCAAGGTTGCTACTAAGAAGACTAATCAAAAGGCCAAATGTGGATCCAAAGTCCTCACATGCTTCCGAGACTAAGCACAAGAATTCAGGTTCCAAGAAGTCCTACAAATCTTAAACTCATCTAAGCCTTTACCAGTGGTTCCTACCATGATTCTGAGGACTCCATTGCCTCATCATCATACCATGCCTGCAATCCATTCGCATCTTTCTCTTTCCCTTTTCTTTCCCTTTCTCTCAGACAAGGAGGTGCTTGAGTCTGACAACCATTTAAGGAACTCTGTCTTGATTGAATCTAAGGCTCCTCAGGCATTGCCAATTCCGTCTCTTCTGGCCTGATGTTGCAGCGTGTCTCTGGCAAGCAGTAGAGGCTTTGGGCAAAGCTGCGGCTTAATGGTGTGCTCTCCTTCTTCCCTATGGTATGCTTGGCCTTATCCACATTTTGGACCACAGATGGAGGGAACGAATGTGTTACCATATCCATGGGGACCTTGGTACAGAGGTGACACTGGGCTCCACAAAACACATCAGACCAGCCATGAGAAGCTATCCCTGTTTATTCCTCAAGCTACCACTACATGGAAATCATTGGTTCTATTACAAACAGCTCTGTCAGAAGTCGGCCCTTCTATCACTTGTGATCCAGCAGATCACTTGGATTCAGCTGTGGAGTTTGCCTCTGAATCAGCCCCTAGTGATGTTATAGAGGACCCTCCGGAACATTCTTAGTGAAAGACTTCCAAGTTATATAGCGAACCACTCATCAGAATGACTCATTAGCCTGAGACAGAAATTTCCTGTAGCTCTTCAATCTAAAGACCCTGTTTTCAGGGTGATGCAGTCCAGTTGCTCTGGACTAGTGGCTTTCCAGGCTGTGGATGTTCTCAGAGGTGACTACAGATCTGTGGCAAAATTCAGTATTGTTCCCAGCATCTTTGAAGAAGATCAAGAATCACACCAAATAAGTGTGTTGCCTTCTTTTTGTTCACCCATCCTACCTCAAACTCTGTAGTTGTTGAAGCCTTACAGGGCAAGCAGGGGGGCATAGAACACACTGCAGCTGCAGATAGGGAAGGAAAAAAATGGCTGCAGTTAAGTTTATGCATCCTTGTCTTTTAGGGTGTCAGATTATCAGTCTGTTATAGTACAGTGCCAGTTATTTTCATGTGGAAAAATCTGACTTTATCTGGAACTCCACCCACAAGATAAGTGCAAACCACTTGGATATTTCAGTTAGTGGCTTTCAAATTAGTCAAGCACATTGCAGGCTGTGCAACATGTAGTTTGGCAACAGCAGTAGCATTAAGGAGGCACTCCTGGCCTTCTGCCTTATGAAACAAAGTCTACAGTAAAGGATTTGCCTTTTGAAGGAAAAGAGTTCAATTCTAAAATAGATGGTGCAGTGGACAGCATATACAAAAGCAGGTCTGCTAAAAACTCTTGGTGTTACTCCATCTCATTCTTACTGTAGACCCGAGTCTTATTGCTGGCCTCATTTCCCACAGTATAAGGGGCAGCATTTTCACCACTATCCACTACCTTTGGATTACAAACAAAGAAAACGTGGCTGCACTTACCTGTAACTGGTTTTCATTGAGTGGTTACCAGTGCAGTCCCACATCCCTTCTTCCTGCTCTTCTGTGAGCTGGTACTTCTGCTGGCTGCATGGCACTACACTTTCCTGCAGTGGTATCAAGGAAGTTTGAGAATCTCTTCCCTGCCTCCTCCTCATGCCTGGAATAAGGCAGGTAAATTTGATGACAGAGGAGATTAGGAGCACTCTAGATGCTTTTCAGAGCTCTTCCACGGCACGCCTGCACATGTGCAGTACCTGTGTGTGACTGCACTGGAGCCCACTCAATAAACATCAGTTACAAGTAAGGTTTTTTAAAATATAGAATGGAACTTCATGGGGGGGAAACAACCTTTTCCTCTGTGTCTCCAACAGATTTCATGATCAGTGTTATTTCTGAAGATGGTAACATTATTAAAAATGTAAATCCTGGAAGAATTTCTATGAAAATATGGGAAGGAGGCAGTAGTGAAACCCGATTATCAAATGTAAGTAACATGAAATATTGGTATATTAGAGAATAGAGTAAATGATTTACTGATGACTGGCATGTAGGTACTGCTTAAACTTCACAGGGTAGCTTTTTTCGTAGGGTAAGCTCACTACACAGGGCTTGATGATTTTTTCAAATGTGATAGTGGCTATCCAAAATGAAAGATATGTAACAATGTGGTGTATCACAATGGTAACTGCAAAGAGTGTGCTGGGGTAGACACTTCCAAGGGTCACATATCATGGAAGCTAGCATACAAGCGCAAGGAATTTGCAGTCATAGTTCCGTGATCCATTAAGGAACACAGTTGACACACTCAGAAATGTGAACTGCGGGGTACACACAATAATTTCATTGGTGAATTAAGGTATGGCATTCCAGATTATTCTTGTGTATATCACAGTAGAGAGACCCTGTTCTATACAGCATTTGTCAAAGCAATGTGTGTTTTAAGCAAGAAGTGATGTGTCTGCTTTAACAGAGTTGTTTGTGTCTCTTCATAGGAGCAATGTGTGTGTTACAGGGAACTGTCCTTCCAAGAAGGCCATGTCACATAGAATTGTGTACAAATCATGAACAACTGAAATATTCATGTAACACAGCCTTAACATAAAGCTGAAACAGTTGTTTTTTTCTTATAGTCTCTGTTGCTGAAGTAATTGGGGCTCAGTTTGTGGAGCTTTGTTATGCCATCCTTATTATGCAACTAATAGGACAAAATGATCCATGGCCACATACTAGGTGGTAAATCATTAGTAGTTTATCATTTGAAACAATTTGAGTGTGTTTTCTGTTTCTTCTCTGGCACATATTTTTGGAGAGAATGTGTTCATTGTTAGGTGAAAGTCAGGGACCTTGGAAGTAGAAGTGGTGGCAAGGATTGGGTGGCTTATGTTGGACTATCTTTATGGAGTTCTTAGCTAGTCTTAGCTTAGCTTTCTTTGCAATCCCATTTTGATATACAGCTTATCTATTACTGCTTCAAGGTCAAAAGTATTTAAATGTTTATATGCTTTTTATCTCTTTTTAAGGCTACAACATGTGGCTGTACCAAAACTAAGGATGATAAGGATGAAGGTTTTTTTTACTTCAGGTATGCAGGCTCAACTGGGTTCTTTAGTTCCAATGTGATTTCTTAAAGGGAAAAGAAATTAAAATATAGGATACCCAGAAAGCTATTTCTGAAGGTGATTTTGGCATCTGATTATGAGCACTTGGGCAAACTAGAGTTTGCTTTCCCACCACAAATCACAATTTTTAAGCCAGAATTCAACCTTAATAGAATCTTGGATTGGTGCGGGGGGACAAACTCCAGCTTGTACAATTAGATGCTCACCAAACTGGAGTTAGATTAAAGACTTCTGCAAACAGAACCCTTCAGTTTTGAGTGCAACATGCACAGGCAAGGAGAGGGAGAAAGCATTTCTGCACATCTAACAGCTAGGTTCATGCACATCATGAACAAACAGAAATACAGCCTGAGTCTAGTTGTATGTGTTATTTAATTGTATATTACTTTATTGAAAATGTTACACATTAAGTAAGCTTTGAGCTAGATGGCACTGATTTCCCAAAGTAGTTTGAATATAAGATGTGGAAGAAAAAGATGAGGGAGTGGGGTATGTTTAGCAAAGAAAAGTGTTGTTTGAAGCACATGACCCTTAAAGTTTTTCAGCATACAGAGTGCTGCTTTTTATCAGATGATGCAATAAACATAATTTACAGGTAGGCTGGTTTAGATATATGGGGGAACATAAGATGCTTAATAGAATAGCCAAGAGAATTAGGGAATGTAAATACTTTGTTGTAATTTCTCACTAAAGTTCAATATTTGAAATTTAGGGACAAAATGGTTCCAGAGCAAGTGGGCATATACAGCATCCAGTTTGCTTTTGCCTTTGACAAAATGAACATACTTAGCAGCGAACAGGTTTGCTTTTCAAATAATGCGTGTAAAAATGTGTAATTTGCTATAGGTTATGTTTTTGTTTATATGACAGCAGAAATTTTTGGCCAGTTTATAAGCAAATGTTGATATTGCAAATAATCCGTTCAGCTACTCTCTTCAAGTGTTGATGTGTTGTGTCCTCACTTTCTGTTCAGAAAGAAGAGAAAGCTCACACACTGTAAGTGAACAGAGTAGGAATGTCAAGGGGATGTATATGTTGCCAAAATACCAGTATATCCCCACATGTGAATCAGAACCCTGTGGGGGAGGGGCACAATAGGCTAAGCTATATTTTTCTGCAAACCCCAGGGAAATCCCAAGTTTGCAGAAAAATATAAAAGCTGAAAAAATTGGCCAATCCCTCCCCCCCCTCCGAAAACCCCCAGTAACAGTAACCTTGGAATGTTATTGGCGTGGACTTGGAGTGACATTTTAAGTTGCTCTAGCAACCCATAATAATGCTGACAACAGGAAGAGGGGAATGTGGAAGCAGAAACTGCAGGGGCTATAAGAGGAGAAAGGAAACTGTCCAGTTTTCACCTGGCGGACAGCAATGGTTGACTTGATGGTCAACAGACATGCAGCTAAGCCAGTACCAAGCTGGAGCTGTTCACT
This sequence comes from Gekko japonicus, assembly GCF_001447785.1. NCBI lineage: Eukaryota > Metazoa > Chordata > Lepidosauria > Squamata > Gekkonidae > Gekko > Gekko japonicus. The sequence continues at coordinate 42,560 of NW_015167588.1, read as the reverse complement.
TGAAGTGAAGGGGCCTAGTCTAGTAGAGTACAGATTTATCCTCATAAGGTTTCAGTGAGCCATGTTTTCTCTTCCTGCTCCCCAATAGAAGTATGCTCAGGCCTCATGAAGGGGCATTGCAAGGAAAGGGAATTCACTACATTCTGACTGTATCCCATCCCTCCCTTCATGTTCCATGCCAGTTACTTTTGTGTTGAATTTGCATGACACCGATCACAGAGATGAATGGGAATATGGGAAATGAACACAGATTTCCTATTACCTGCAAAATCCCTGTGCAGTTGGTTTAATTAGGAGAGGAGGGTGAAAATGTTGACTTCTGCTTAAACATGAATTGAGCACATAGTTTTTAATGAGTGAGATCTCTGAGTTCTGTAGTACCTAGCATCTCCGATGTATGTTTCTGCTCTAACATCCCACATGATGTAGTGGCTAAAAACTGGTGACATGCCAGTTGGCATGCCAAAGGACAGCAGCTGATGCTTCCCCATCACAAAAAAAATGTTAAAATTTCATAGGAAAAAGATGAAGGCAGTACTACACATTCTTAACATCAGATATCTTGCTTATTATTCGGCATTAAAATTCTAAAAGGAATAAGAAGAGAACAAATCTAGAAAATGATATTATTGGCCTGAATCAATACATATTGTTGAAGTAGCTTTGCCAGGTTTGTGTGGTCAGAGCCACCTGTGATAATTGTATCTGTCCGAGCCATATGGTCCTATCCATATGGTTGTTAGTTGTACACGCCACCACCAATGATGTGCAAACCAAACTCCACCACAACCAAGTGTATGAATTGGGTCTTAGTGTTGTACATTTAAGGCTGTGCTTCAGTTTTTATCTTTTACTAGGTTGCTTCTGCTTCATTGCTGTCGGTCACTACCCATCCTTGAAATGAAGTATACATATGTTTATGTTGATATTTTTTCCCCTCAAGATTATAGTTGAAGTAGTGCCTAATGAACCAGCGCAGTTGATGCCAGCATCTTTGCCAGATACCCCTGTAGTCTCTAATGATGACTCTGTTGCCAGTCGGACCCTTGTCAAGGACTTGAGCCTCATTATAATGGTAATTAGGGTTCAGTTTGCATCCTAAGCACTGAAGCCATGATACTGTAAATAGTTAATTGTTGTTAGTTTTACTGTTTTCCTTCAGGCCGGTTACTTTCTTTTCACCCTAAATGAAGACGCACAAGTGGGTTATTTTGCTTATAAATGCAGCCATGAAGGTAGCAATAAGCCTTTAGGTTATTCCTTATTGTCATTAAATCCTAAAAGTTCAACCTTCCAGGAAAAAAATTTCCTATTGCTGTACCCCATAATTCCCCTGTGATTAACAAAATCTCAAAAATGTTCATATTTAAATAAATACGCTTCAGTTTTACAAATGGCCAGAATGTATTAGCCTTGAAGAGACAACTGAGCCGCCCTGAGCCAGCTTTGGCTGGAAGGGCAGGGTATAAATCTGATAAATAAAATATAAATAAACTTAGATTTTGTATTGTCTAGTTTGCAGACCATTGCAAATTTTTCTCCCAGTTTGATAATAATAATAATACTTTCGATTTATTGATCGCTCTTACCCACACACCTGCGGGCTCAGAGCGATTTACAGTTACTCTTTGACAATTGGACTAACAATATTCGTGGGGGGTAGGGAAGACAACATACAGCATTTTTAATTACACACACATTGCAGCTAGCTGGGGCTTCATCTGCGGGCTGGATCAGTCGTGTTCTGACGGCATGTATTCTTGTCGGCTGGCTGATGACGTCAGGGCTTCTTGATGTTGTGCTGCCACACTGCCACCGCCTGGCCGGCTCGCTCCACTGCAGGGAAGCCGAAACAGATCTTTCATCTTTCGATCTTGCCACGCCTCAGAAGTCACACTCAGCAGCTAACACCTTCCCAAAGGGAGTGGTGTGCCCACCCCCTTACGGGTGGTCCCCAATTTATCTACTTGCCGAAGCTTTCGAATCGCTGGGTAGACAATGAGCTAGGACAAGGCTTGGTTGCTCACACCAGCACGGGGCTAGAACTGCCAAAGCTTGGCAGTTCAGATGTTATAGTTAAGCAGGGGAAAAATCCCCTGCACCACCGCTCCCTTTATATATATCTATATATATCATGTCTACCAATTATCTGAAAGTGCTGTTTTATTAGTCTCACTTATTAATGCGCCTGCTTAGAAATTCAAGTTGTAGCAGCTCACTCCCTTTATATATATATATAGTCTACCAATTATCTGAAAGTGCTGTTTAATTAGTCTCACTCATTAATGCACCTGCTTAGAAATTCAAGTTGTAGCAGCTTTTACTTAAAGTAATCTTGCATAATTTAATAGTTTGATAAGCCACCACAGCTATTCATCCATATCTGTGCAGGTAAAGTATGCCACATTAATGCAACACTCAATCTAAAATAAGTAAGAAGATACGCAATAAGGTATGCTAAAAATCAAAAACTGGTGTTTCAAGTTGATGTTAATATTAAAAAAGAGAGAGGAATGTTTTTTCAGTTATTTTTTTAGCCTTTAGAGGTCCCCTGAATTTCTCTTTGGATTGCCCTAAATTAAAACAGCAGTTTCCCCCAGTTTTCCTTTTGAAAAGTTGGGCCCAATTGCTAAACCGGATTTTGAATTTAGGAATTCAAAGAACATTTGCAGTAACTACTCTTGTACTTTTCCAGGATGCATTCATATCATATCATATTTGGGACATCCCAAGATGTGTGTATGTTATGCGCTCTCAAGTTGCTTCTGACATGGCAACCCTATGAATTAATGACCTCCAGAATGTCCTATCGTAAACAGCCTTGCTCACATCTTGCAAACCGAGGGCCGTGGCTTCCTTGACTGAGTCAATCCATCTCATGTTGGATCTTCCTCTTTCCTGCTGCCGTCAACTTTCGCTAGTATTGCTGTCTGTTCCAGTGATTCTTGGCTTCTCATAATGTGATCAAAGTATTTAACTAATAGGGACAATTCAAGCTTGATTTGAAAAACGTTGGGTAGACACAGAATAAGTGAATGTACTGTATTCAATCTTAAAATGTCATGAACAAGAATCACTTTAAATATTTAATCTGGGTATTTTTTAATTTTAAGGATAAATACAAAAACTGTACTGGGAATGACTTAGATGGAAAAATCGTCGCTAAAATTAAAAGTTCCACTGGGAAAGATGCAGACATTCCACTGTTTCAGGGTAAAACTAGTACAGTCGAGTTTCCATTTCACAAAGGAATTGTTGAAATTGAGGTGAGTCTTCCATAGAAGATAACAATCAGTTTAAGTTTCCAAGGTTCCTAAACTTCGGTATTAGTATTGTATCCTGTTTACACCCGTATCATTTCTCAGTTTTTCCTCTAAGTTGTAAATTTTCCTGTGTTTGCTTAGAACGTATCTTTACCATTTGAAAAGATTTTGTATTTATTTATTTATATATTTCTGTGCTGCTTTGTCCCTAAAAGGTCCAAAGCAGCTTACAGAAAATTCCAGAATTCATTTATTTAATTCAACAGTTTATTTAACTGAAAAACATGTACCCCAGGCTGGGCTTTACAGAGCACAAGGCTGCAAGCCAAAGGCTAAAAAGCCCTTAAGGATATAGGAAGAGTCCTGCTGGATCAGACCAGTAGTCCATTTAGTTCAGCATCCTGTCTCTCACAGTGTAGTCCCATAGTATTTTAAATAAAAACTAACAAGCAATATTTTATCAAGAGTATTTGCAAGGTACACTTTTTTCCTAAAGTGTGTTTTAGTATGTGTTTATAGGAGATAGAGTGAAAATATGATGTAGGTTGGCAGCAGTGTTCCCTCTAAGCTGAGTTAGTGTGAGCTAGCTCACAGTTTTTTAGCCCTTGGCTCACACATTTTTGTCTTAGCTCAGGAAGGATGGTTCCAGAGCAAACTAATTTTGCTTACAAAGTAGATTTTTTTCTCACAAGACTCCACAGCTTAGAGGGAGCATTGCTGCCAGGTAACATCTTGTAGAAATTACCAACCAGCATTCAACCCAGGGGAAGACTACAGAGGGTTAGGAGAAAGTTGTAGACATTTCAATTCAGACCTGTGTGTGTTATGTGTAGGACCTTTGAGCATGTGCAAAGGGCCTTCTCTGAATGGTACTTTCTTTTAGCTGAGTTTTTTGGCATGGAGCCTGAGCGGTGGGTGTTGCCTTCTGACACACTTCTGGTGATGTCAGGGGGTGTGGCATATGCAAATAAGTTATGCTAATGAGCTCCTGCACCTCTTTTTCTACGAAATGACCCCTGTAGGTTGGTAAGGTGAAGCTGCTGTTTTATTCCTTAAATTGCAAGATAAATTTGATTTTTTAACAAACATTTAAAATGGTTCTGTTATTATAAGCCAGCATTTTTATTGAATGAAGCATTGCAAAATACTTATTGCTGCAAGTGTGATTTGATGAACAATACTAAATGCTTTATAATATGATGTAAATATTTTTTGTTTTGTTTTTCAGGCTCTTGTGCTTGCAGAAAATAGTCCAGGCAGAGATAGTACTGAATATATTCTTGTGTTTGAGCCAGTCATACCAACTTTGAAAAAATATTTGGAACCTTACTGCCTTCAATTTATGTTTTACAATGGTTAGTTTTGCTTTGTGCAATATTTTTCTGAGCTGTAAAATTTCTGTCTTCCACCATAATGCTTATAAAGTTATTTTTCTTACCACCTTTTAACTGTCATTGCACCATTTAATTTTGTGTATTGTGATGTTTAGAGAAAATACTGGAAACTCCTATACGAAAATATCTTGATTTCTCTGTAGATTTTAAGAGGCAACAGCAGATGGCGACACTTACAAAACAGAGAGACAATCTAGCTCAATCTATAGACGTCTACAGGAAATGGTTTGATGCTGCTAATCGGCTTCTGTCTGAAATAAAATGTAAGTAATGTAAGAATATTATTGTTCATATATTTTTATATTATAGACCACCATTTTCAGACATGGAATTAATTTTCATATCTTCCCTGAAGTGTCTATGTATTTTATATGTAGTCTACCCTTCAATAGTACTGAAATGTAGTTTTAGAATACTAAAAAAGCCACATAGGTCAGGAGAATACAGTGAGAGGGGCAACTGAGCAAAATCTACTTTCAGAACAGGGAGGGGGTGATTTTGCCCAGTTGCTCCCCTCGCTGCAGCCGCACACATTCCACCCAACATATTAAGTTTTTTGTCCACCTTGGTCTCATGACTACAAGATCTGTGCCCAGGACCAAGCTGTCGCATTGGGTTGGATCCGGGACTGGGTCCTACTGAAAGACAAAAGGTTACTTAAGTTAGAAGGTTACGATATGCACATGGGCTGGCACGCCTATGTGTGGTATGAGAAAGATAAAGTGCATAAAAACTTCTCGAACCATACAATAAGAGGTCCATTAATGAAAATATGGAATAAAATAAAAGAACAACATTATAAGAAAACACCAAAATGGGTGGCACCTCTGGAGGCTTTCGTAATCCCTACCCTAACAAATGAATATAACACAAGAACCTATCAAACTTTCTTGGATGAAGGAAATCGATTGAAATCTTGGCAAGAATTACAAGCATCGAATATAATGTTAACAATATGGGAAAGGAATCAATTAAGCTCAAGATTTACAAAAGACAAAAAAATAGACTTTTATAACTCAGAAACGCAACTAGACAAGGTATGGTTGAAAGGGAAAGATAAATTGATCCAAAAAATTTACAACTTCCTATTATAAGAAGAATTAAAAGAGGAGTTGAAAAAACCGACTACAGTTAGCTGGGGAAAAGACCTAGGTCGAAATATAGAGGGAGCGGAATGGTCAAAAACCTGGAAATCAATTAAACTATTAAGAGCAGCCTCCAGGGAAAGACTTAGCGCTGTTACCAGAGCTTTTTTTACTGAATGTTACACCTGATGGGTTAAAATTTAACGAGAAATGTATTGTTGTATATGTTATCACAATATCCAGGATTTCTATTGCTAAAAATTGGAAATCTGATAAATTACCGAGTAAGGCTGATTTGACCAATATTCTTTACGAAGTAATTGAGATGGATAAGCTCAATATGTTTCTGGCGGGCAAAACAGAAGAACAATTTAACCTGAAATGGCAAAAAGCCATAAAATGGCATGAAGAAAAAAGCTGACTTAACCCCCCCAATGTATGAAATTGTATGTGATTGCATGTAAAGTTGGAAAACTTAAAATAAATTCATTTAAAAAAAAAAAGATCTGTGCCCAGGGGTTTAAAGGGAAGGGAATGTGAGGAAAATCTGCACCTACCATTCTTCTGCTGGCAACTGGCTGGATACAGTTCAGTGTTCTGGCAGCCAGCTCTGTTACTGAAGCGGGGGGGGGGGGTCATTTCAAGCACAGAGGGTCACTGACTTGTAAATTCATGCTAACCTTTCTCTGTGTTATTTTCCAATATACTAAATCACATGGAGAAATTAAGCACTGTGAACTGGCCCCAGAATTATTGCCATAGAACTTATTTCGTTGTTTGATCTGAGCTATAAGTTGCCACTTGGTATTGGTTTCATCAAGTAATGAATATACTATGTAAAGTAATCCTCTATCCAGCCTTAACTAATTTTCACTGATTTACATATTGTTTCAGGTCAGGCTCAGGAAGCTGAAACAAAAGAAGCCCATCTGAAGGCAGAACTGGAAAAAAAGCAGATTGAGATACCTCAGATAAATGCTGTATGGCTACTTTCCTTCTTAGTGACCAAAACATTTTACAGAATACTCATAAAGATATTCCATTCAGTTACGGTCACACGAAAGATTTAAATGAAGGGTTTTTTTAAAAAAAGCATACATTCCTGTAATTTTTGACTAGTTAGGTAATCTAACAAACTAGGAAAAAGATCCATTGTGGAAATAAAAGAGGCTCTGGGCGGATGCCCCAGCCTTGGACACTCAGTGTCAATTTGCTGTGGCGACCTCAGCCGGGTATAATGACACTGAGTCCACCATTTTCTCCAGAGGAACTGATCTCTGCTACCTAAAGAACAGTTGTAATTTTGAGTGATCTCCAGCCCTCACCTGGAGATTGGCAACGATTGTTCCCCAGAAGGGAATAGTTGGTTTGGAGGGTGGAGTCTATGGCTTTGTACCTGTCCGAGGTCCCACGCCTCCTGAAACCTCACCCTCTCCAGGCTCCATCCCTCACATCTCCAGGAATTTCCCACCTGGAGTTGGCAACCCTATCTTCTTCCCAGCCAATCATCAACCTACCTTTATTTCCCCCTCACTCTTCAGCTTTCCACCCCCCACACACCTGCAGCCTCTCCCGTGCTCTGAAGCCCTGACTGCTACGTCACATTGACTGTCATACGGGGGCCACCTCAGCAGCATATAAGGATACAGAGCCCACCATTTTCTTCAGGGGAACTGATCTCTGCCATCTGGAAAGCAGTTGTAATTCTGAGTGATCTCCAGCCCTCACCTGGAGATTGGACACATTTTACCTCAGAACAGCAAAACTGTTTAGAATGTTAGAGGCAAAAGCCAATCAAGTCGCATATGCAAACGACCTCTGTGTTCCGAGGCAGAGGCCAGTGAGGCTGCATATGCAAATGACCTCTGTGTTCTGACTGGCTATGGAGGGGAGAGGATTAGCAAAATGTTTAGAATGTTGGAGGCAGGACTCAGGCAAAGCAACCAGTGGATAGGGAGACCCTCTGAATGACAGATCAGAGAGCGAACTGATTTTGGAGCGTGTGGAATGTTCTAGAGAAGTGCCACCACCGTTCGACTTTTACTTATAAGGGAGATTAGGAAGAAGAGCTTGAAATAATAGCTCAGTTCCTAGTGACTCCTCCTTTTCCCAAACTACAGAAACTGTATTTTTGGAACCTTAAAAACTCCACCCCATCTTCCTCCCTTTTCCAATCCATGCTGCAAAATGGCAATATAGACTTCCTTTCCCATCTTGAGACCCAGCTTATAGAAATTAGCATTGCAGAGAGTTCTCTTAAAATTGAAGCTGATAATCATTTTGCTCAGTACTGTATCTTGCCAAATATTATCGGTTGTTAGTTCATATCACTACAAATGACAAAAAGGAATGTTTTGCAGTACCTTTTTTGAGGGATTTCTATGTTGAGGGTAGCTCACAAAAAAGTTCAAAATCCAGACAAAGTATTGCAATCAGACTTGGAAACAAAATGAGTAGCAAAAGTTGATCCATGTGGTGATCACTTGCACACAAAGGGTTTGCCACAAGAGGCAACTGCAGCACAAGGCCACTGTCACATGTAAAGCAGGAAGGAGAGTACTCTCAGTTTAGGCATACCAGAACATGCCTATCTAGGATTCCAGTAATTAACAGTTTGCCAGCATATGTCCTGGTAACTTTCAGACATTGTATTAAAATGAACAGTGCTTTGAAGCTGTGTCTACATATAAGCTATCTAGTTAAGTTTTTTTATATATATATCCATGATGGAAAAATCACAATTAAACTTGCAGACATTTGGAAGTGCCAGAATTTACTTACTTGCTTAAAACCTTAACATTGTTACATATAACTAAGTTCGAGTCCAGTGGCACCTTCCAACAAAGTTTTATTCAACTTTGTTGGTCTTAAAGGTGCCATTGGCCTCGAACTTTGATCTGCTGCTTCAGACCAACACAACTACCCACCTGAATCTATTATTTAACATAACCTCATATATAAATAGAATAGGAGGACTTGCATTTTTTTGCAGTTTTTGCCAATTAATTTCATTCTGCTGGTTGAATTTTTTATCCACTATACATAGTAGATATATATTGTTTTCTTGGTTGCTGAGTAATTTCAATTTTTTTTGAGGTGAAGCCAATTACTAAGAGCAGTGTAGATGAAAAAGGAACACATTCCAAATTTCACTACAGCAGTCTTATAGAGGAAAGTATAATGGTCCTCCTTGCTGTCTTTTTAAGTCAAGGTGAAATAAGACCTTGCTTGAGCATCTGATTAGACTTGTGCTTCTGATGAAGCTTCAAGAACATCTTATAGGATGTTTATGAAACCCTATTAGATGGCAGTGAAGGCCTCCAAGAAAACTTTATACGCAGCCTCCATTGTATCTTCTAGCTCTTGCCCGGCCCAGTTGTTTAGAACAATTCGATCCTTGACTTCATTGCCTCAAGGCAAACCAAACAATAAGGAATTGGCTATAGGCTGCAAGGCATTCGTAAGCTTTTTTGCAGATAAAGTCCTGTTGCTTTGCCAGGACCTCCCGGCCACAAATGATACAATAATGGAACTGGAAGCCCTTTGTCCATCTTCCAGTCTGGTTGTGGACCACTTAAGTCTTTTCTCCCAAGAAGATGTTGACAAGACTCGGGCAGCTGAGAAGCCCACCAGCTGCCCCCTTGATCCATGTCCATCCTGGCTGATTAAAGGTTGCCGGGAGAGTGTTTGGACTTCCCTGGGAGAGACCATCAATCTTTCCCTGTCATCAGGGACCTTCCCAGTGGCACATCTGCTTTTGAAGAAGCCATCATTGGACTCGATGGTCCTTACCAAGTATCGCCCAGGTTCGAATTTACTGTTTCTGGGCCAAGTGGTTGAGAGAGCAGTGGTGGAACAACTCCAGGTTTTCTTGGATGCTGCTGCTGTCCTGGACCCATTCCAGTTGGGCTTCCACCCTGCCCATGGGACGGAGGCCGCACTGGTCGCCCTCACAGATGACCTCTGGAGACATCTGGATCAAGGCAGGTTGGCGCTGCTGTTTCTTCTTGATCTAACAGCAGCGTTCGACACTGTCAACTATGACCTTCTGACCCACTGCCTCACCAATGCTGGAATACGGGGGACTGCCTTACAATGGCTTTCATCCTTCCTTCATGGTCATGGACAGAGGGTGGCACTCTGAGTGGAACTGTCCCAGCATCACCACCTTAATTGTGGGGTGCCACAAGGGGCTATCCTCCTCAACATCTACATGCCAGTTAGCCTGGGGGTATTGGCTGGGTTGTCATCAATATGCTGATGATACCCAGTTCTATCGATAGCTAGCCAGCTAGACTCCTCCCCAGAGATATTACAGGCCGTGACTGGATGGCTACAACAGAGCTGATTGAAACTGAGCCCAGCGAAGACAGAGGTCCTGTACCTGAGTGATGGGAGTTGGGATCAGGAATCCAGCTCCCAACCCTCAGTGGGACTTGACCCGGAAACTGCAGCTAGTGCAGAATGCAGCAGTACATATGCTGACGGCAATGCCTGTGTGGGCTCACATTCAGCTGGTGCTGCGCCAACCACATTGGCTGCCAATAGAGTACTGGATTCAGTTCAAGGTTTTGGTGTTAACCTTCAAAGCCCTATACGGCCAGGGACCTGCATATCTTTGGTATTGCCTCTCCCCATATATGCCCCGCAGAGCATTGCACTCAACTGACCAACATCTACTGGCTGTTCCCGGCCCCAAGGATGTTCGGCTTGCCTCAACGAGGGCCAGGGCTTTCTCTGCCCTGGCCCCAACCTGGCAGAACAAGCTCATACTTGAGATCAGGGCCCTGCAGGATCTGTTACAATTCCACAGGGCCTGCAAAACTGAGCTGTTCCACAGAGCCTTCGGTTGAGGCAGCGGACATCCAAATCTATCTCTGGCCTACCCTGCTGAAAACGCTGGCTCCTGGCCAGCCAAAACTGAGCATTGCTGTCGAGACTGTCATTCTGACTTTTGTTTTATCACTGTTTTAAAATGCTGTTTTTAATTGTTTATATTTTGTTATTGTCATTACTTTTGCGTGACTTTGTAACCTGCGGGTAGGGTGGGATAGAAATCAAAGTAAGTAAATAAATAATAGACTAGTTGTAGAATTTCTGGGCTGCATGGCTGTGGTCTTGGTATTGTAGTACCTGAAGTTTTGCCAGCAGACTGGCATCACAGCTGCTGGCGAAACGTCAGGACTACAATACCAAGTCCACGGCCATAGAGCCCGGAAAATCTACAACAACGAATGAACTCCAGCCATGAAAGCCTTCGACAACATAAATAATAGACTAATTATAATAAGGGTTTTTTGCAGTATCTGTAATATTAATAAATGATATTATTTTACTGTTTTAATTTTCAGATACAATACGTTGACTCTCTTCTGAAAAAGAATATTTCTGAGCAGGAAGAAATTAAAAAGCAACCCAGAAGAACATGTGCAATTGCCAACTATCCTAAAGGCAGCCAAGATGTTTTAGGCAAGGTAAGCATATCCGTTCCGTGCGCCTTGGTGTTTTGTCATGCCGGCCACATGACCACGGAAACGTCTTCAGACAGTGCTGGCTCTTCAGCTTTGAAATGGAGATGAGCACCGCAACCCTAGAGTTGGATTCGACTGGCTTTCGAACAAGGCAACCTTTGCCTTTTTAAGCATATCCTTAATTCTGCACAGAACAATTAATGTTTCTACCTGTCTATGTCTTTGTCTGCCCTGACCTGACCTGGGTAGCCCAGGCTAAACCAATCTTGCCAGATCCTGGAAGCTAATGAGGGTTGGACCTGGCTAGTATGTGGATCAGAGACCTTGTGAAGTGGAGGCAGGCAGTGGAGGCAAAGCACCTCTGTATGTCTCTTCCTTGAAAACCTGACGGGGTTGCCAGATGTGACTTGGTAGCAACTTTTTTAAAAGGCCTTTGCGTGTGATAGCAGTGTTTTTTGTGGGTATTTACAAATGTTCTTTGTAGCACTGTGTTACTGATTTTTGGAAAATGTGAGGACTAACTCCCCTCACCCATCCCCATCACAGGGTAAATTCAAATTACTGAGTGGCCAGAGAATTATTAAGGAACTGGCCTAAAAATACTTGGTAAATTCTCTGTAGGTAAGACTACCTGTGAGGTAAATTATACCAGTGATTAAAAGTATAGTCCCACCTTCCTCAGATGTGTTCTTGGGGGTACACTTCACCTTTCCCCTGCCTTGGTAGTTAAGACAAAATAATCTTGGTTGCTTGTGATTAACCAAGAAGGAGACCGAAGGTAACATAAACAAGAGCTTTATCAGGTGAAAGAATGGTTTTGGTGTGAAAGATTAAAGCTTATAAATTTTTCAGATTTGGGGACATCAGATCCAGTTTATAAATTTGTGACAGTACATCAGACTTTTAGATTGGAGAAATGGTTTTACTTTAAATACATTGTTTCAGAAAGAAAGAAACAGAACCTGTCAAACTACCATGAGAGACTAAAATTAAGAAATCGCCCTTAGATTTCTGAGATCTTAGTTATATTTAACTGCAGAGATTTCTGAGATCTTAGTTATATTTAACTGCAGCTTAGTAACACAGAGACTTCAGACTGCTGATTATTAGAAGTGTGCAAGAGAAAAAAAATCTGCATTTTTCAGATTTGGGGACATCAGATCCAAAAAGTATTGGTAAATACCGACTTTCCCGAGTACCAATACGGATATAGTATTCAGACTCAGAAAATATTCAGTATTTCTAAATGTATTTAGGTCTGTTATACTCATGGGGAGGGGAGGGAGAGCAAGAAGGCATGTTTAAACGCCTTCCCTTTCCTTCCCCAGCTGCTGGGTCACTTCCACTGGTCAGTTTCCCCACTGGTCAGCTGTTAGGTTTGGGCCATTTAAACCTAACAGCTGGCTAGCAGAGGGGAGTGAAACTGACCAGTGGAAGTGACCCAGCAGCTGGGGAAGGAAAGAAGAGAGAGAAGGCATGTTTAAACGCCTTCCCTTTCCTTCCCCAGCCCCCCCCCGCACCACACCCGCCACAGCGCGGAGGGGGCTGGGGAAGGAAAGGAACACTGAGAAGGCATTTAAACATGCCTTCCCTTCCCCAGCCACCTGCTGTCAGGCTGAAATGCCTTTCAGCCATTAAACTGGCCAGTTTCACTCCCCTTTCCTTGGAAAGTATGCTGTTAGTTACCTCCATGCTTGAGAGGAGACAAATGGAGCATAACAACAGGATCTCAGTTATTTACACTTAGCATTCCACAATTAAGAAGGATACATTTACACATTAGTCTCCTACCTCGACATATTTATTTGCTCCACTGTGTTTTTTCTCATAATTAAATTTAAACAAATGGTGACCATATAAACTTAGCTGCCACCTGCTGTCAGGCTGAAATGCCTTTCAGCCATTAAACTGGCCAGTTTCACTCCCCTTTCCTTGGAAAGTATGCTGTTAGTTACCTCCATGCTTGAGAGGAGACAAATGGAGCATAACAACAGGATCTCAGTTATTTACACTTAGCATTCCACAATTAAGAAGGATACATTTACACATTAGTCTCCTACCTCGACATATTTATTTGCTCCACTGTGTTTTTTCTCATAATTAAATTTAAACAAATGGTGACCATATAAACTTAGCTTGTTATTCCTGTTTTGTCTTTGCATCTGTTAAAACATCTTCATTATGTTGTATGCTAATTTGCCATTCACCCTCTTCCTATATGTATGGACTGTTAACTTCCATTTCAATGTATCTGAGGATGTGTGCATGCAAATATGAGCTCATACCTTGAATAAAACTTTGTTGGTCTTAAAGTGCCACTGGACTCAAACTGTATTTGTACATAGTGTGTTAGGGCGATTTCCTGTGCCACGAGGCAGCTTAGTTTAGTTAGTAAGGCTATATTCTGAGTACTAAGTTCTCGAAAAGGGTTCTGTTTTGTTCCAGTATGCCACAATAACCATTTTAGCAGTTGTAGGCAGAGTAAAGACTAACTCAGCATTTGAAGCAGAAACCAATCCTTTTTAATATCCTATTGTGTATCATTGATGAACTGAATAACTTTTTGCCAAAATAGATTAAGTTTTTGACATGTTCAAAATACATGGATCAAATCTGCATTTTGCAATACAGCATTAAAGAACTATAGTAGTTCATTGTTGGAAATGCAGCCATTAACATTGCAAGGGAACTACCACATTGTTCTGCAAATTGTCATGTCCAGTAATGGATAATGCAGGTCATGGTCTCTGTGTTTAATCACTTTCCTGTACAGCTTTTTGCCCCCTTTTAAGGTATGGCAAAGGGTGGGGGGAGGCAGAGATTTTCAGCAGCCCTAGCAAAGCTATCAGTGCATCAAGGCTGAAGCTGACATCCCAGCCTTCTGTCTGAACTGAAGATAGGGGAGCATTCTTCCCCTGATAGTTGGAAAACTTTGACCTGTTCAGATTTGTTGTTTTAAATTTTATGTACCAGGTTGCACACTTAGCACAGATTGAAGAGAATGAAGCAGCAAAGGTTATCTCATGGCATTTGGCAAGTGACATGGACTGTGTAATCACTCGGACAACTGCTGCCGCTCGTCGTATCTTTGATGAAACTCAGGGCCGGCAGCAGGTATTGCCTCTTGAATCTATTTACAAGAAGAATCTTCCAGACTGGAACAGGTAAAATCGGTTTTTCTTCCTAATTCAAATAATTGTTGATGTTCAAGAACCAATTTTAATTAACATTTCAGCTTTGTTTTTTAGTAAGTTTTATGTGGCTGAGAAACTGCATTATATGCCTCTTTTATGGATTGACAGCCCAATCCTGTCCATATTTACCCAGTGAGACTTACTGCACTGTACAGGCACGTAAGATTTAAGTTGAATTCTGCAAATACTTTTCCAAGCAACAACTTTCAAGCTAGGTTCATACAGAGCCAGACTAGACAAGGTGGCAGCAGATCCATCTATTTACACATGAATCTTTCTAAATTATGCATGGGTCCAGTTTTAACAGCAAAAGAGCTGCACTGCTGAAAAATGTAGAACTTCTCCATCGGCCCCATTTTTTATCAGAGGAATGATGTAAGGAGAAGAGCTAATTGCCTTCCCACCCTAGAATCCATGGCCCTGTTTCATATCAGAACCACGGTGACTGCTTGGGCATTGCAGGATCAGATCATGGATCCCTAACATCATGAAATGTTTGCACAGTGTTCTCATGCATGGAGATCTGTGAGTAAAACTGTACTACAGGTGTCTTCGAAAGGTTTCTGTTTCTATATCAGTCTCAAATTATTCAATAAATTCCAAATTCACAGTTTAGAAAATAATCTATGTACTATGTAGTAATTTGGGGTAATCCTCAAAAAAATCAAAAAGGTTCTCTTCTACAAATATCACTGAAAAGAATAGAAATTGTGCATGAAATCTGATACTGACATGTTATGCAAACTAAGAATCCGTTTTTTCTCATGTGGTTTTAGTATGCTGGACATTGTAATTCTGCTCACTTCAGTGAGATGTTTTTGCTTATTAAATACTTCAGCTGTTACACAGAATCTTGAATACAGTTTCTTAAAGAATAGCTTTGTCTTAGTGCTTCTAGGTTTCTCCCTTCAGAGATCAAGGATTTCCCTTTAGATATTAAAGGTTTTCACCAACTCCTAAGGTGTCTAAACTTCTCCCCTTTATCACAGACCAGGGTTCTCTTCCCAACCCCTTTCACTGGCAGGAAGCTATTCTCCTTGTCCCTAAGAAGCAATCACTCCTGTAGCTATTGGGCTTGTATGGGAGTTCTCTCTAACTACCTAGACAAGTCCTTCTCCCGTTATCTGTTGTCCGTATAAAGCTGTTCTGTAGCTTTCTTGACTGAGAATCTAAGTTCTCTCTCAGAGTAGTTAAGACAATGGGGTCCTTATTCTTCTCGGTATAGAAATACTTTTCTGACAATTCCCTGACAGATATGACTGACTCCCAAAATCTCTTCCCTAAAAAGCCAAAGACTTTGGCTACTGATCCACACGTTAGATTTCAGGCCAAGACCACAAGTGTCTCAAAAGGCGAATGAATATTTTCCCCTCCAGATCAGCTGTTTTATTTCCTCTCTAAGATGATGCTTGGCCAATCAGAGAGCGAGTAGAGCAGCCAACCACATAAGCTCTTCTCACTAGGGAAGATTAACTCTTGAACTCTCTGACACAAGCAGCATTTTAAAAAGCCTGCTTTTCTGGGCAGTCCATCACAATTGGATTTAGGGGGCTGAGTTATGGCCTGCCAAAGCAGGTGCCCCCAGGAAAGTGCTCTCTAGGGAAATCACAGCCGCAGGTTCAGGACTGTGTCAAACGGACCCCTTGCAAGCTAAAGGCATCAAACTCACGGAGGACCTCCCCAGGATGCCCCTCTACCTGCCTTCCAAGTTGTGTGCAGATTAGCTTTGGGGAAGGGGGAAAATATCCCTCCCTAGGGTCCGATGTGCAATGGGGGGAGTGTGTCAAACAGCCCTCTGCAAGCTAGAAGCATCAGCCTCGCAGCAGACCTCCCCAGGATGCCCCTCTGCCTGCTCTCCAAGTTTTGTGCTGATTGACTTTGGATTACAGCTCATCTCCAGATGCAGTCTGCTCCCATAGAGCAGAATGGGAGCTCTCTTGTTGGCCGCCAGAGCTGCCTGTCAAGGTTTGGAGGGCCTGTATTGGTTTTTCCATGGCTACAGAAGGGCTGTAGAAGTCCATCCCCCCAGTTGCCTTGACACTGAATATACTTGATGATGTTCTGTTCTTTAAGGTGCAACAAGACTCTCTTCTGTGTTGGCTGCAACAAACTAATACATCTACCTCTCTGTAACCTTTAAAAATTATTTTCAACCAGGACTTTACCTCACTTACGAAATGGTAGGAACTGTTTCGATCCTCTTGGAAATCCAGTGTTTGCCAGAGACCTGCTAACATTTCCAGAACACCAAGAAAGCTGCCAGACAGGTAATGGTCACGAGAGACCTGGAATCATATTATGCACAAAGTACACAGATTTTTCTGGATTTGAAGTCTTATAATGGAAAAAAATACAGGAAGAAAAGTCTGACAATTTTTTAAGGTTTTTTTTTCCAAGTTTACTAAATTATGGAATGTTAGGGCAAAATAAGTAAACAGAAATGTGACTGTTAACACAGTGGTCTGCTTTAAATATTGAATGACACAAAGTTCTAATGCTTGCAGTGAAAGGTAAAAATATACCTAATGATTTCTAAATATCTTATGGCAGTTATTAATAGACAATTAATAACCAATGAAGTCTTTGGAAATAGCATGCTTTTTTGGTGATTCGTTTATGGAGCTGATAGTTAAACCAAATATTTAGGTAGGAATTAGGCCCATACTTTCTACTGGCATTTGGTAGAAAACAGGATTCTCTTTAGGCAATAACCCCTTTGGAATTTCATTCATTAGTATTTCTTATACTTAATAATATATTTATCATGGTTGTTCCCATCTTGTATTTTGATGGGATTTTGTCCATTCTTGTTTCAATCAATTTCAATCAAACTACCACCTCAAGATGTCATGTACTGATGTAAATATAAAAAGTAGGTTACATAATGGTTGATAGTATGATGTTTTGTTATTGAAATCTCACTGTTTAATTTAACTTTGTAGTGTTTGGATTGATCTTAGGAGACACCATTATTGTTGACAATTTGGATGCTGCCAATCATTACAGAAACGAGGTATGTATGGCTGACTTAGAGCAATGCTTCCCTCAGCTCCTGTCCATTAACGTCTGTCCTATACCTAAGATTTATTGATGATATTTTCATCATCTGAAACATGGCTAGCTGCCATGTTTTGCTTGTTCCCTTCTCTGATCCTGGCGCTACGGCGCATGCCTCATAGCTTGCTCGCTGCTCTGCCGCATGCAGTAAACAGCGATAGGGAGACCGTGAGAACCAGTGCTTCCAGACTGAGTTATCTGTCTGACCTTGTGACGGGGGGAGGGCTTGTATTCCACCACAGGTGTGAATTTTTCGGCTCTCATGGGGCACTGAGACTCTCACGCTTATTATGTAACCTCCCGCCGGGAGAATTCCCGCCCGCGCGCTCGGATTTCATTTGCTTAGCCATTTGCCTCATCCTGCTATATGTAGGGATGTTTCCGCCCCATGGTCATTCTTAACAATAATCTCGTGGACATGGTAACAGACTTGTAGTCTAATAAAGCATAACGCTTCTGTGGAAACGTGTGTGGAGATTTACTTGCTGTTGAACCTGACAATGGGAAGGACACTCTTCAGAGATTCTATTGGGACTTGTCCACCCCAACATCAACTTCACCATGAACCAATCCATACAAGAATTAAATTTCCTGGGCACCATTGTGAAACTCTGTTATGGATGCATAAGCACCATCTTATACCAAAAACCTGCTGGCCATTGAACATACATACGTGCTTCTAGCTACCACCCAGAATGTATAAAGAGATGCATAGTCAACAATCAAGCATTAGTTACAGTTGCATTTTTTCTGATGCCTCAGGCAGGAACTCTGACCTGGAGGATGTACCAAAAGCATTTTTGCATTATAATATCAACCCAGTAAAGAAAAAGAACAGATAAAGCCAGACTTGGCCAGCCTACTACAGACCCAAAGGGAGTGACAGCAGAATACCACAGGTTGTCACCTACAACTCACAGCTTAAAGCACTTCAATTGCTTCATCACTGACTTACAACCTCTTCTGGATAAGAACATTTCTCTATCACAGACCTTTGGTGGCAGGCCTTTTCTTGCTTATAGGCAGGCCCTTAACTTAAAATTACGTCCCACCAACAGCCATGGACCACCCAACATACAGACCCAGGAACCAAAGCTTGCAACAGACCTAGATGCCAACTTTTTTCTAATATACATTCAAGCAATACCGTCTTGGGATCTAATACTGTCAGTTACACCATCCTGGGCTCATCATCTTACACATCAACTGATTTTATGTATCACATCATGTGCCAATAATGCTCTTCTGTTACCTATATTGGACAAATGTGTTGGTCTCTGTGACAGGGAGTCAATGAACACAAATTAGAACTTACCAAGAAATTAAACACTACATATCATCCTGGCTTAAACAAAGATTTGGGTTTCCTTACTCATTATTATCTCTACTGTATGGGACTCACTTTTCAGACATTCTAGTTAGCTTTTCTTTAACATGCATTGTTATCAAGATCACACCCTGTTTGTGTTTCAATATTAAAGAATTTCAACATTAAAAAGGATTTAAAGTAAAGTATATAAAATAAACAGTTTAATAAAAACATATGGGCATATAACATTTCTTTAGAGGATATATGGAGTCCTCTCATCAGACTACAAGAACTACAAGGTGGCTTCTCCAGATAAAGCCTTTGGCAGAAAGTTGTACAGTTATAACTAAATCACCTTCCTGAAGGGGCCTTGTCTTCGACATCTGCCTTTGTAAATACCAATGTTTCAAGGATGTCCTCCCAGTCCTGGTTGAGGAAAAGAGGTTTTGTTTGCCATCCTAAGAACACTTTTTCTAGGTGTAAGCCCCATTGAATAAAATGGGACATTTTCAAAAGGGTCTGCTTAGGATTTCTCCCTTACACTGCCATCCTAAACAGAGTTATATCCTTCTAAGTTAGTGAAACTCAATGGGCTTAGAAGGGTATTAACTCTGTTTTGGATTACACTGTCAGCCTCTCACCTGTAAATCACTCCTCTGTTCCTGTTTCTCATTGTCCCAGAGATGGGAGTTTCTGGCTTGGATCCAGGAAGTGCGAGTGAAAGCATGAACAGATTCATGCAGTTTTTCTGGTGCAAGGTATTGTGCAATACCCAGCACTTTCTTCCCTGTCTACTGTAGTGCCGAGAAATTGTTTTCACCAATCTTACCGCAGCAAAAAATGCAACTAGGTATAGTGTAAGTGCAATCAACTACTGTGCTCTTTTCCTTGCATTTCTACTTGAGCAAAAGCTGAAACCCCTTGACTGGAAGAGAGTCTTGGAGGCATGATAGAAAGTTTCCCGTTTTCCCGGTTTGTGGGATGTATAACTTTATCCAAACTGTAACTTTTAAGTAAACTTCTTTTTTTCAGTGGCAAACATGTTGATTAACACTTTCCACATAATAAATGTATTTTATATGTATAATGTTGTTTGTTTATTTTTGTTTACATAGGTTGTTAAAATTGCTTATTGCCCAACTTTGCTGACAAGAGAAGGAGACAGAATTCGCAGCAATGGAAAATTTGGAGGCCTTCAGAATAAAGCTCCTCCCATGGATAAACTTAGGGGAATGGTATTTGGAGCACCTCTGCCAGCACGTTACTACAGTCTCTCCAAACAGATAGGTGTGTTCAGAACATAATATAGAGCTTTATGTTAAGCTTTTACTAGGGATGGGCACTAGGAATGGGCACAAACGGCATTTTTGCTGAACCACAAACCTAATAGGGCAGTTCGCAGGGGTTTAAATGTCTCTGAGGCACTCTGTGGCTGTTTTTCATGAAGATCGGAAAGCATTGGGCTCAGTCGTTTAAACCTAATTTTCTGCTCTTTACGAACCGCCACAAACTTCTGGAAGTTCACAGCAGCTCTTCAGTTCATGAGCATTGCTTCACAAACCACAAACTGGCCAAAATTGCTGCCAAACTTTAGTTCATCAGATAGTTCATGCCCGTCCCTAGCGTTTACTACAGCTAAAGTTTATTTAGAATATTTTAACTATAAGGTGCTTATATTATTAATTAAGTCAGTCAGATATATCTAATGGCAGTAGGCATTTTACCCTGTAGCTTTCTGACATCTCTTTGGATCTGAGCCCTGCCCTTCTGTAAAGACAAATGAATCAGACTAATGCTGAATATTAGCACAATTTTT
The DNA here is from genome assembly GCF_001447785.1 of Gekko japonicus. Classification (NCBI taxonomy): domain Eukaryota; kingdom Metazoa; phylum Chordata; class Lepidosauria; order Squamata; family Gekkonidae; genus Gekko; species Gekko japonicus. The sequence goes on along the minus strand of NW_015167588.1, from coordinate 21,971 downwards.
GCCAATCTTATGTAATAAATCTTGGTATTACCTTATTGGTTTCCAGTAGTTTATTTTGATTTGATGGACTTGTACCATACAAAACTTCTGCATGTAATCGTAGGAAATATTTGAATGATTTCAGATATTTGGAAAATATGTATTTTAGCATGTGCATCAACATCCGTTCTTAGAGAGATGCTGTGGTCATTACAGCTTCATTTCATTTGTACAGTTCCATGACTTTTGATATTGGATAAAATTCAGCGCTCCATCTTTTGCAGTTGTGCATGTACTTTTCCAGAGCAGCAGAATATGCTGCCAATTGCCTTCTCTTGTCATTATAAAAAGTGCCAATGCCTTTAGGAATATGGACTGTAATACATTTTCATAAATTGGGAAGCTGGGGGAGAATAAACTGTTGTAAAATCCATTCTGCTTTCCTTTTTCTCCTAATGTGATAGCTGCCTCTTGATTATTGCTCAGTCCTTGTTGTGTATTGTTGGATGTGGGGGGTGGGGTGACTTTTTAACTACTGATAATTATTTTTGCATGCCTAGGGAGTCACCTGAATATACAGAACTCCCCACCTTGCTTCTGGGTGGTTCTACCTAATTTTCTTACACAGGAGTCAAACCATCATGTTTGGTATTAGAGACAGGGTTGGGTAGATGAATGTTGAGAGAAGCACAGTATCGCCAGATTTTGCCTTCTACCTTGTGGTGTTACAGCTTTGTCAAACAATAATTTTCCTGTTATGTATTGTTTACATGTTTAGGAAAGGTATGGAATTTTAACAAAAATTATTATGCAGTTTTCACAGGTGATAGTGTAAATACTATATACAAGCTTATGCAACAAGAATATATCCATGTAAGAAAATGAAGTGGCCCTTTTGAAAACAGAAAGTTTCTGTTTGTTATTCACCATTGTTTTTAAACCATTTGTTCTAGAATAGGAGCAGTTTACAGACAGTGTATAATTACATCCAACTGTTCTTTTGCCTATTAGAACTCCTTCAGCAGTACCACACAGCAGTTGTCAGACTTAATAAAGTGAGAGCAGAACTTGAAATACAAGAGCGGTCATTAAATACTCCAGAAATACAAAAAAAGAAGGAAGAATTTGCTGAGAAAGAAAGGAATCTCAAGCTAATAGAGGAGAAAATAGGTAAGTCACATTATTCACCTGTACGTCATGAAGAAAAAAGTTAACAAATATATATTTCTTTTAATTGTGCTACAACAGGCGAAACTCATCATAGAATTCACTTTATTAACACATTTTAATTGTATCTTTGCTTTGTGTGTTGTGTTTTATACATTAAGCTGTTTTTAGCCATCAAGGTAGCAAATGTTATGATCATAAAAAATATACCAAAAATCCAAAAACAGAAGTACCTTTTTAAATCATCCAGCAAAAATCTTTACAAACATACATATTGTGGGTTCTGTTCATTTTTACTGGTTTCAAATAAAAGCAGTAAATATACAGCAAAATAATGAATTTCTGTATTCTGCTTTGTATAATGTCTAAGAACCTTTCCTTGAATGTACAAAATGTTTATTTACCAAAAAATCCTTGACTATAGTGCAACAGATTTTTCACTATATATATGTATGTATAATATATAAGAGTGTGTGCGTATACGGACACATATTGCATTTGTGATATTAAATGTCTTACCTGTAATTATCACTCCAACTATTTGTAAAATGGTTGCCCTTTTGCAGAAACTCACAGTCCTAAAGGCAGGGTAGGAGACAGTAGTAGAGGCCTCTACCAATTCCAGAGGCTCCCTGCTCTGGCAGAGAAAATACTGGTGTTTTGGAACAAGTCCCTAACTCACCATCACCACCCAAAATAGCAAGGATCAAGGGTTTTTTTTATATTACCAGGCAACTGATAACCACCACATCTTACTGAGTAGAGGGTCAGACTATGTCTCACTTATCCTTGGTTCAGGTACCCACTTGGCCATGAAGCTCCCTGGATGTTCTTGGACTAGCCCCCCTCCTCCCCGTTCAGCCTTACCTACATCAAGGGATTGTTGTGAGGATAAAATGGAGGAGTTGAGAACTATATAAACTGCCTAGAGATCCTGGGAGGAATGAAAGGATAAAAATGTGGTAGAGAACAGTGCACAGGCTTGAGCCTCTCAGCCAGGGAGGGTTTGGAGTTCAACCCGTTAAGGGAAATAAACAACCTGCTGCTTGCTTCTGTTCACTTTGGGGTTTAGAAGAGAAGGAGCTTGGGCTCAGGTTATAAACAGAGTAGAATAAAAGTTACTTCCTCTGAGTCCAGTTTCATCAACTCTTACCACGTCAGGTATTGCTGGTACATTGTAAAATTCAAATATTTTTCATAGGTTTTAAAAACTTTTAAACTTTTATATCTATACACTTGGGTCTTTGTTTCTGAATGTATAATTGCTGGCATTAAAATAGTATCCATATTTGTGATCACCGTAGGTATGACCCCAACAGGTCGATGCAGCAAATCACCACTTCGATCAGAAGGGCTCGACGTGAATGACAGTCCCAGTCCTCCAAAAAGAGTGCGGAGAGAAATAGTGAAAAAGTTGCACAGGTTGGTTAATCTGATCCATACTGAACTTAAATTAAAAAGCTGCTCTTTTTTTAGTGCTTTTTTGCCATGAATTCTCATCTATAGTGAGTATTCTTGAAGACTGTTTGTGTCAGCAATGTAGTTATGACAATTCTGCATTATATTGTTGATAAAATATGTATTGAACCTATAGGAATTTATTACTGTTTGGTTGACCATGCAGTCATTCTAGTTATTATAACATTATCTATGGGTTGACGTCCAGTCCCACAATACTGTGATAACCTTCTCCGATATTCTGGCATATTATTTGTAGTTGTATTGTGTCAGTGATAGCACAGGCGTAACACAGTCACAGTTCTGTGCATTGCCAGCATTAAACTCAACAGCAAAACACCATTAGAGAAAAAAAACAGTGCAGGCCATTCCTTAACAGCCCTGGCAACTCTGCTGTCACCCATTAATTGCATTGTTGCTTGCTGAAGGTAGCTTCCACCTGATGTATGCATAGATTTTACCCATCGAAGCATGGCAGCAGCAGAAATGTCCTAAACCAGCCAGTAATTCAGTGAGTCAACAACTTCAGTCTTTGAAGCCAGCTGCCCAGCAGTGAAAGTTCTGTGGAGGAAGATTTTGTGGCAGTGATCATGGTGGCTTTTTGGCCCCTTACTCTTGGGAAGGGATTGTTGCACTGTTATGAAAATGTGTGTACCTCACTAGCTGCCTTTCAGCCACAGGCCTGGAGAAATGATGCTGTAATGGGGAACTTTCTTCAGTAATGGGAGGGATCCCATTAGTTGCTGAAGTACCAACACGGGATGTTTTCACTCAGGGCTTAGAGGAAGGTTCTACAGCTAGCGAGGATGTCATGATGATATGCTTTGATTGGAGTACCTGCCCTCCTGACCCTTGCAGTTAGACATAAGTGTGCTCCCATGAATGACTGCCTCTTCAGTTGGAGCTTCCCATGGACTAGCTGTCAGAGGTTTGCATGTAGAATATACTTCCCAGAGGAAGAGTCTGCACTGACAACATGAATAACATTACACACACACACACACAGTGTTCTGATGGAAAACTTTATTGCAAGAGAGAGGGAGGGAGCTACAAGCGTAACAAAAGAAAAAAAACTTACAGTACCAAGCTGGCTGATAACTCAGTGGAAAAAAGCAGTGTGGTGGAAAATGAGGTGTGGGTTTGGAGCCTCTAGAAGACAAAGCTCACCTTTTAAGGGTCCTACTGACACACCTTGAAGATTATTTTTTGAAAGGCAGATATAAATATTTTAATAACTTTTTAGACAGAAAATCAAGCAATGGGACTAGAAACCCAGGCATCCTACTTACATAACAACTTCCTTAATCACACAGCTGCAGGACCCAAGATGAGGCCTTTGTAGTCTACCGTGAACATTCCACCTTTTCCCCTTCCAGAGATATCGACTACCTAGTAGCACAAAAACCCTGTGTGCAGCCATTGCTCACTAGAGCTTAGCATATAAGACTATCCCAGATTCAATACCTGGCTACATTCCCCCAGAAGAAAGGCTGCCCAAAGGCATGTGCATGTCCGAAAGTAGACAATAAAGTGACTAGCACATGGAACATTACTCTTACCTATCTTAGAATATCTTCTGAGCACTCTGAAGAAGTAAGCCTCCCGGATGAATAAAGTCACTCCTCCCCCACCCATCCCGTAGTCTGCAATTGGTGAAGGACCAAATACCCAGGTGGGGCTCACTGGGAGAGAGATACTGTCTCTCACTCTCACATCCAGGTCTCGGTCACACATGCCAGGTCTACCTTCTGCTCCTGCAGAAAGTCCCATAGGACTGTGGTCTTATTATTTATAGACCTGGCGCTACACAACACCAATGTTGGAGGGGGGGTCAATCATCCTAGCCCCACTGTCTACAACCTTTGGGGTGGGACATAGACTGGAAGGGGGCCAAGCTAAATTATTTCTCCGCCTCCTTCCCTTGACTCAATGTCTAGTCCCACCGCTATACTTTCTCCTCCCCGGGAGCATTGGAATCCTTTGTTTGGTCATCAACCCGCCTGCTGATCTTCGCCAGCTGCAAACCAACTGTGAGCCTCAAACCAACTAGGCGTCGAACCAACCAAGTAGTCCTGACAACAGGCACTGGCTCTCACTTACTCCTAAATTAATATGACCCTGTCAGTGTAGTCTGGTAACCTATAGATAATTTAGCTTAAATAACAGCTAATGGCAGTCTGTGGCAGAATTTCCTTTAAGCAGCCAGAAGACCTCTTATTAATTAATTTGTCGATTTAAATTGAGATACCAAATTAATTAAAATTAATTCATCAGTTACAGGGCAAATTTATCAATTCATTCAGCAAGTCAATCCATAATTAATTGGGGGAATAAAACAGATACCAGATACACAACCAGATTATTATTCAATTCATCAGATCTATCAATAATTACTTAGGAAATTAATCAACTAGTAATACACAATTTCGAAAGCAAGAAATTGCAAGTAGATAAATAGGTACCACTTCAGTGGGAAGGTAACAGCGTTCCGTGCGCCTCAGTGTTTAGTCATGCCGGCCACATGACCACGGAAACGTCTTCGGACAGCGCTGGCTCTTCGGCTTTGAAATGGAGATGAGCACCGCAACCCTAGAGTCGGATTCGACTGGCTTTCGAGCAAGGGAACCTTTACCTTTACCTTAATACACAATTAGGTTATAATTTTTCTGCCCTAACCCAAGTAATTAACTTTAAACTCAATACACTAACCCTAATTAATTAACTTTAAACTCAGTACTCTAAACCAATTAATTAATTTTAACTCAATAATTCCCTCTGGTTAACCGCCCACATCTGCTGCCATCTACTGGTTCATGGGTGGCAGTCCGGTTCCAGGTTGTTAGGACTCGGCATGTCCAATGATCTTCTTTGAGCCAGACAGTTCTGCATATGGGCGTGAAATTCCGTCCTCGAGCCCACTTTCCGAGATCGCCCCAGTGTCTGCTGCCTCTCCAGACCAGCAGCTCCAGGTCCCATGAGTTTATCAATCGCCTAAATTCGGAGTTCATTCTTGTTTTTGCTGGTACAGTCTCCGTTGGCAAGCCCAAAGGGGCAAAACACCACTCAGGTCGCACTACCAGGGGAGACAGAGACCTTCCCTGGGTTCCCCAGTGCACACACACTCATCTGGAACAGTCCTGCGAGCCCCGACAGCAGCCGCAGCAGCAGCCACTGGAATGGTGCTTGAAGGGTAACCCCGTCAAAATGGCAATGGCGCAGGCTGGTCTGAACCAGCGGGGGCAGCGACGTCCTGTAGCCAGTTCTCGCCCACTCACTGCCGGAAAGGCTTTCAATCGACGCCACGGCTCCACTATTCATCGTCGCCAAAGTCGGGCCAGCCCAGGGAGTCCGGGAGCCAGACCAAGGAAGGAGAGGTAGTTGCACAAAAAGTTGACAATAAAACCAGTATTCTTGAGCTCAGATTAGTCTATCAGATGCTGTCTGGTTTGGCATAGCTAGCAAATACTGTGGCGTGCCTTAGAGGTTTCTTAGTTGGTTGAATCAGTTTTAGCAGGAAAGTGGAAGTGGGACAATATTGGGGTAGGGATCTTCATGCATTTACAAGACTCTGTTCATCATATGTAAATAAAGGAAGGGGATATTTGGTTAAAACAAAATGGATTATTGTTTAACCTTCTTTGTAGAATGACTTTGCACTACATTGTAGCTCATTCATAATAAGGTAAATAAATAATGATGTGATTAGTCCACTGTACTGATTTGCCCCCTCCCAATAAAAAAAATTCTGGCTACGGGCCTGTGTTAAACTGACACTGCAGGGAAGGAGAGACCTTTGAGTGAGCATGGGATTCCAGCTGCCCTTCTTCCTCATCACATCCCCTCGGTTCCAGGTAGTCTTTGTCAAAACCGCAGGCAAAGGAGCATCCTGCTGGCACAAGAGTGCCACTGCAATGTGAGCTTTTCTACCTATGCAGCATTGTGCTCGCTCCACTGTTACACCAGGATTTGGCAATAAGCTTATTCCATCAGCAGATGTAAATGAAGAACAGATTAAGTAGAATAAATTAAATTAAGCGTAGAACAAGGGTTAAAGTTGCCACTTTCTCATTAAGTGACAGCCCTTAAATAGTTGCTAAGGGATTTTGTGATGTATGCTTTCTCCAGACTATGAGAAAACTTTTATTTTTGTAATTAATAACCCAGTTAATTAGACATTTATTGAAAGTGAGTTACAATAAACTTGTTTCACTGATGTCTATGGAACATTCTTAATTTATTCTTATAACCTACGGAATGTATGATCTATAGCAAAAGAAAGAAAGGCCATTAAGCCATGAGATAATGACTTCTAGATCTGGAATGACATATGATTGAGGACAGCAACGGTTTTGCCAATTAGCTGCCTCCCCTTCTCCGGGGTTGAAATTGTACTGTGTTGCAATATAGATTGTTTTATATGCCACCCGTTGTTTTAAGATTTCTGTATTTTATTTGTATATTTAGATAAATGGATTGTTTTTATGTTTGATATAAATGTTGTACACTACTCTGAGCCTGCTCTGCGGGCAGTGCGATATAAAGGTAATAATAATAATAATAATAATAATATGTTTTATTGTAGTTCAGAAGAATTGGTCTCAGCTCCTCTCACAAAGAGACAGCAGCAAACCACAACTGTTACATCTGAAGTTAATGGATCATCTAGAAAAAAGAAAACCTAGTCAGTCAGATTGGTTACAAAAGTACTTGTATATTGAAATACAAAAAATACAAAACAAATGCAAACATATAAAACAAAAAAGGTTGTTGTTACTGTCATTAATACTTTTGTACTGATTAAAGAAAATAATTTTGTTGTAACAATCATTTCAGTTAGCATACTTTGTATGGATTTTACTTTTGTTGTTCAGCAGTTATTAGACTATAAAATGTGAAAATATATAAATGTTTTTATTTATAAGCAATTTCAAATTTTGCAATAAATATTGAAATACTAAAAGTTTTGTTGGTACAATAGAATCTTTTAATATAGTCTGCTGAAAATCTAACAGGTTCTCATTTTTTAACAGTACTTTTGTGGAAGATACCATTCTAAACTGTTCTATATTTGGCAGCTGAAATCACATAATATAAGGTTTAAGTAAAGGTAAAGGTTTTCCTTGCTCAAAAGTCAGTCGAATTCGACTCTAGGGGGCAGTGCTCATCACCGTTTCCAAGCCGAAGAGCCAGCACTGTCCGAAGACTTCTCCGTGGTCATGTGGCTGGCATGACTAAACACCGAGGCGCATGAAACGCTGTGGTACCTATTTATCTACTTGCAATTTCTTGCTTTCAAACTGCTAGGCTGGCAGGAGCTGGGTCCAGAGACAGGAGCTCACACCGTCACACAACACTAGGGTCTCGAACTGCTGAACTACAGACCCTCCAGTCTGCAGCTCAGCGTCAACTTCTGAGCCACCACGGCCCCTATTTAAGGTTTAGTTTTAGCAATATTCTGAATCCACATATAAATTGCTGAAGCATTATCCCCATGTAAATTATAGAGACTATCTAAAGAGTTGAAGATAAGAATGAGTGCCGTTTGAAGACTAATAGACAAATTGCCTTCTGTTTCATACTTTTACATACTTGCTATCTATAATCAGTAGGAGGCAAAGTGTGGGGGGGGGTGACAAAAATTTTACTGCATCCTGTGAGTATCACCCTTCTCAGCACATCTCCAGTTCTGACACAATCACAGAAATTAAACTTGAGGGGATCGTTGGTCAGCACTACCCTCACAGCAGCCGTTTGGTGGTTGTGCTCACCACACTGGGTCAGAATTACAAATATGCCTGCAGGATGAAAAGGATTGGGGACCCCTGATGTAGAGTGATCCCTGGATCAGCCACATAAGTGATCAGGTGAGGACAGAGCAGAGCTTGCAAAAACACCACTCTGCTTGCTCTGTAGTATTGCTGTGAGCGTTTCCTTACTGTATTAACACACAAATCCACCCATTCATGTCTGAAGTGGTGGGGGGGGCATGCTTTATTTTTTAAAAAGAGCATTTTTTCAGAACCTTTGGTTGGATTTTGATTACTTTTAATTACCTAATCATGTATACTGCATTGTAGCTTATTAAGAAATAGTATTTACATTTATGCAAGAGCACATAGGGGCTGCAGTGGCTCAAGTGGTTAAGAAGTGGAACTGCAGATTGGAAGGTCGGTAGTTCAGCAGTTCGAGACCCAAGTGCCACGTGATGGAGTGAGCTCCCGTCTCTGGTCCCAGCTCCTGCCAACCTAGCAGTTCAAAAGCAAGAAATTGCAAGTAGATAAATAGGTACCACTTCGGTGGGAAGGTAACAGCGTTCCGTGCGCCTCGGCTTCTAGTCATGTCGGCCACATGACCATGGAAATGTCTTCGGACAGCGCTGGCTCTTCAGCTTGGAAACGGAGATGAGCACCGCATCCCTAGAGTCGGATTCGACTGGCTTTCGAGCAAGGGAAACCTTTACCTAAGAGCACATATAGTGATTTAGAGTAGAAGTGCTTTTTGGGGCAATCTCATGAGAAGGGAAACAAGATTCTAACATGTAAGAAATAAAAAATAACTTATGTCCCATAGGTGATAGAAGCACACCTAGTCCACACTTGGGGCTGGACTACACATTATATTGCATCTGCTTAATATATTTTTAAAAACAGCTGTTGATGGTATTGATTTTGAGGAGAGGGAGCCATATTAACTCCTCCCAGTATCTTATCAATATAAACTGTCCCTTCCCCCAAAGGTGCTACGGTATTAGCCATGGTAAGAAGAAAAAGTCCCCCGTAGAGTACCTGACTTTCCTTTCTGTTTCAAGCTGTGTGGATAGCAGCTTAGGGACTCAGTGCCTATAGTGAAATGGTTCCACCATCATTCATGCCACAGCCACAATCAAAATGGATGCCCAAAATACTGTTTAAACTCCGGGGAAATTCAAAAGTAGGGTGATGTGTAACTTGGGAACCCTGCTGTTAAGTTCCAGTGCAATATGGGAAGGTGGTCACTTGTGAGGTTCTCATATAACAAGGATGGAGTCTTATGTAAGTACAAGTCTTCTAGTGTTGTCATTGAATTTGGTGAACAGTCAAGCAACTTCCAAATAGAACCAAACTTGTCATTATCTGGATATAGGCTGATCGCGTTCATCAAGGAAAGCAGTCATCTAGGGTTGCTACTAGCTTGAGTTACTCTTTCTGTTACTTAGAGCTAAGCTCAATGAGATGCTGGAATCTTCTGCAGTCTTTTATCTTAGTTCAAATCAGGTACAGGAAAAGTGAAGAGAAATCAAGGGAGCGTTCCATGCAAAGCTGGCCATGATAAAGGACAAAAACGGTAGGGACCTAACAGAAGCAGAAGAGATTAGGAAAAGATGGCAAGAATACACAGAAGAACTATACAAGAAAGACCTCAATGTCCTTGACAAACACGACGGTATAATCACTGACCTTGAGCCAGACATCCTGGAATGTGAAGTTAAATGGGCCTTAGAAAGCATTGCTAACAACAAAGCTAGTGGAGGTGATGGTATTCCAGTTGAGCTATTCAAAGTCTTAGAAGATGATGCTGTTAAAGTTCTGCACTCCATTTGCCAGCAAATTTGGATAACGCAACAGTGGCCACAGGATTGGAAAAGGTCAGTATACATTCCAATCCCAAAGAAGGGCAATGCCAAGGAATGTTCAAACTATCGCACAATTGCACTCATATCACACGCTAGCAAGGTCATGCTCAAGATCCTACAAGCTAGGCTTCAACAGTTCGTGGATAGAGAACTGCCAGAAGTACAAGCTGGGTTTCGAAGAGGTAGAGGAACTAGAGATCAAATTTCCAACATTCGCTGGATTATGGAGAAAGCAAGAGAGTACCAGAAAAATATCTACTTCTGCTTCATTGACTATGCTAAAGCCTTTGACTGTGTGGATCACAACAAACTATGGCAGGTCCTTAAAGAGATGGGAGTACCAGACCACCTCACATGTCTCTTGAGAAACCTGTATAAGGGCCAAGAAGCGACAGTTAGAACCGGATATGGAACAACTGATTGGTTTAGCGTAGGAAAAGGAGTACGACAAGGATGTATATTGTCACCTTGCTTATTTAATATATATGCAGAGTACATCATGTGAAATGCTGGCCTGGATGAATCACAAGCGGGAATTAAGATTGCTGGGGAAAAGATCAACAACCTCAGATATGCAGATGATACCACTCTAATGGCAAATAGAAGGGGAAGTCGTGGAAGTAGTGACAGACTTCACATTTCTGGGATCCCAGATCACCGCAGACTGTGACAGCAGCCATGAAATTAAAAGACGCCTAAACAGCATGATAAAAAGTAGAGATCTCACCCTGCCAACAAAAGTCCGCATGGTCAAAGCAATGGTATTCCCAGTAATCATGTATGGCTGCGAGAGTTGGACTATAAGGAAGGCCGAGCGCCGAAGAATAGATTCTTTTGAACTATGGTGCTGGAGAAGACTCTTGAGAGTCCCTTGGACTGCAAGGAGATCAAATCAGTCAATCCTAAAAGAAATCAACCCTGACTGTTCCCTGGAAGGCCAGATACTGAAACTGAAGCTCAAATACTTTGGCCACCAAATGAGAAGGGAGCACTCACTGGAGAAGACCCTGATGCTGGGAAAGACTGAAGCTCAAAGAAGACGGGGATGGCAAAGGATGAGATGGTTAGACAGTGTCATAGATGCAACGAACATGAAATTGAGCAAACTTCAGAGGACGGCGGAAGACCGGAAAGCCTGGCATGATCTGGTCCATGGGGTCACAAAGAGTCGGACTCGACTGTGCAACTGAACAACAACAAACCAGCTGGAGCTTCAACATGTGGAGTTCTAAAATTTGGGTTACTGTGGCCCTCCTAAATCAGAAGGGAGGTGAGCAATCAACTTCCTGCAAAGTTTCCCCAATGGTCCAGAAGTTGATCAAAAGAATGCCTTCCTGTGTGAAGTACGGCAGATCCCAGCTATCCAGTGCCTTGGCCATGATAAGGGGAGTAGCCTGCCTGATATCCTTGTACATAAATATAAGCAAGGAAAATGGAGGCAAATGTGACAGTAAAATAGCCATCCTGAGACTCCTAAATCAGTTAAGCAAAGAGAGCTTACAGGCCCTAACTACCATCAGATATGAAGATACATTAAGAAAGAATAGGAGGAACTGTTCTCCCTTGCAAACTCTTCTCAAAGTCTTGCTTACTCTGCAATACATTGAGCCCTGTTGCTCCATATCATCAGTTTGGTACAGGAAGTAATTGATCAGTCACTGAAAGAGTTTGGGCATCTTGCCGCTTTGCAGTTACATTTTTATGAAAAGAGATTACTGGTTTGTTCTTTGTAGATGTATAATTTTCAAAGACTCTGCTAAGAATAAAGACCATTTCCTTAAACTGAATCTGCTTTTTTTAAGCCTGGGAAGTGTTTGTTTCCAATACAATCAACCCTTTGTGATTCCAGGCCCTGTAAGAGTTCACATTCCCAAAATGGGGGGGGGGGGGTTGTGGTATAAAAGAGTGCTGAATTCACATTGATGTATGCTAACTACATAAAGTCACAAAACTTAAATACTTGACATCTTCAAGCAAGCTGAAACAGGAGGTTTGCTACTTGACAAGAGCAAGGCATATAAGGTCCAATAACAGACTTGAGGACCTGCCCTAGCAAATGTGATGAATTATGTGTAACACAGCTAATTCAGACCTGTGATGGGAAGCTGGTCACTGAGAAGACGGGGTAATATATTTATTTATTTAATTATATTTATACCCCGCCCTCCCCAAGAATGGGCTCAGGGCGGCTTACACAGGCACAAAGTGCGTACAATATATAAAACAGTTAAAATTCCATATAAATAAACCAATTAAAATTCAAATCTATCGGAGCACGACTAAACTCCCAACATCTTGCATAGCAGAAGGGCAGGCCAAGACCACAGCTAGAAGTTACCCAGTCCTCCAGCAGTGTCGCTGTATAATAGAGTATAGCATGAGGGTCCTGTGTTGTGAGGTAGTCTGCCATCAGATTATACCTATGAATCTCAACTATGCAGAATGTGTTGATCTGTGTGATACTTTGTTTTCCTTTTGGATTGTTAGCACACATGCACTATGTACCCTAGAAGACACAGCTGCTTAAAGTATACAGTGAGCAAATTCGTCCTGAAAACTGCACTTTTTAACTTTTGTTGAGATGGCTTTCCTTCCCTTATTTTTATGGGATGTAACTAATAGCCATTTTATGCATTCAGATTAATCTGGGCGTCCCCTTATTTCCATAACGTAAGGGTGTGGTGTATGATGAGTTATGCTAATGAGCTCCGGCAGCTCTTTTTCTACAACAAGACCCCTGCATACATCCCTCTTTCTCCCTCAGCATACCCCTGTGGGATGGGTAAGTGCAGGAGGATATGGATCTAAATAGGTTTACTATTGCGCATTCTTTACCTACCAGGGTTTCTGCTGAAGCTTCCCAGTACCCTGACACTGAGGTCATATAGACTTCTTTAAATCCAAGAGGGAAATAAAGGAGAACATTTGACTACAAGAAAGAGTTAAAGCTTGCCCTAACCCAGTGGTGGGCAAACTCATTAGTCAAGAGAGCCAAATATCAACAGTACAACGATTGAAATTTATTTTGAGAGCCAGATTTTTAAAACTTAAACTATATACATTGTTATTAACTTAATTAGGGTACTCCTAAACTGGCCTTTGCTAAAAATGTCCTCAGTCTGATTGAGGTACGTTCGCTGAGGTCGACCCCTTCCAACTCTCCCATCCACACTCGTCTTGTATACTTGTTTCGTCTCCTTTCGTTCATCCTCTCTATATGTCCAAAGTATCCATAAAATTAACTCATGACAATGACTGACAAACACTAATGTGAACAATGGCCTTGCATCTCCTTGGAAAATTTGGGTAAGTCAGGTTTGTATGTTGTTGTTTTTAATTTTAGGCACACACTAGAGAGCATCAATATGTATGACCTCGCTGGACCAGATTCAAGGTTCTTAGCTAGCAGCTAGCATTCTGTTCCCAACTGCAGCCTTCCAGAGGCCTCTGGAAGCTCAAAGAGCTGTTTGCCCTCCCCCACTCACTCAACAGCATTTCATATTAAGAGGTTCAGTGTCCCTGAATGCAAGCTTAAGTTCACAATATATTTCATCTCTACGGGTTCCTCCTCAAAAAAGCTTCCCACCCACATCTTGTGGCAGTGGCTTTCACAAGTTAATTGGTTTTCATATTAAGAGGTTCAGTGTCCCTGAATGCAAGCTTGATTAAGTTCACAATATATTTCATCTCTACGGGTTCCTCCTCAAAAAAGCTTCCCACCCACATCTTGTGGCAGTGGCTTTCACAAGTTAATTGGGCAGGGGGAGGCAGTTTTCAGAGGCCCGCAACAGTCATCCTTCCTACCCAGCTCAGCTGTTTCAAGCACGCAACACCGAAAGCAGAGTCGACAAAAAGTGGCCACTCAAAGTTCC